>NW_023366893.1:0-247825 GCF_902167145.1 Zea mays
TCATCGACCAGAGGCTCATACACCTCACCCCACATATGTTTCCTTGCCATAGATCACATTCTTGGATTTCTGGTGGAGACCATTTCTTGGTCAAAAATCCGTACGTGTTAGCCTTTGGTATTTTTGAAAATGGTCATTCATGGCTATTTTCGACAAAAATGGGGGTTGTGTGGCCATTGATCATCGACTAGAGGCTCATACACCTCTCCCCACATATGTTTCCTTGCCATAGATCACATTCTTGGATTTCTGGTGGAGACCATTTCTTGGTCAAAAATCCGTAGGTGTTAGCCTTCGGTATTATTGTAAATGGTCATTCATGGCTATTTTCGACAAAAATGGGGGTTGTGTGGCCATTGATCATCGACCAGAGGCTCATACACCTCACCCCACATATGTTTCCTTGCCATAGATCACATTCTTGGATTTCTGGTGGAGACCATTTCTTGGTCAAAAATACGTAGGTCTTAGCCTCTAGTATTATTGAAAATGGTCTCTCATGGCTATTTTCATAAAAATTGGGGGTTGTGTGGCCATTGAACATCGACCAGAGGCTCGTACACCTCACCCCACATATGTTTCCTTGCCATAGATCACATTCTTGGATTTCTGGTGGAGACCATTTCTTGGTCAAAAATCTGTAGGTGTTAGCCTTCGATATTATTGAAAATGGTCGTTCATGGCTATTTTCGACAAAAATGGGGGTTGTGTGGCCATTGATCATCGACCAGAGGCTCATGCACCTCACCCCACATATGTTTCCTTGCCATAGATCACATTCTTGGATTTCTGGTGGAGACCATTTCTTGGTCAAAAATCCGTAGGTCTTAGCCTCTAATATTATTGAAAATGGTCGCTCATGGCTATTTTCATAAAAAAATGGGGGTTGTGTGGCCATTTATCATCGACTAGAGGCTCATAAATCTCACCCCACATATGTTTCCTTGCCATAGATCACATTCTTGGATTTCTGGTGGAGACCATTTCTTGGTCAAAAATCCGTAGGTGTTAGCCTTCGGTATTATTGAAAATGGTCGTTCATGGCTATTTTCGACAAAAATGGGGGTTGTGTGGCCATTGATCATCGACCAGACGCTCATACACCTCACCCCACATATGTTTCCTTGCCATAGATCACATTCTTGGATTTCTGGTGGAGACCATTTCTTGGTCTAAAATCCGTAGGTGTTAGCCTCTAGTATTATTGAAAATGGTCGCTCATGGCTATTTTCAAGGTCGCTCATGGCTATTTTCATAAAAATGGGGGTTGTGTGGCCATTTATCATCGACTAGAGGCTCATAAACCTCACCCCACATATGTTTCCTTGCCATAGATTACATTCTTGGATTTCTGGTGGAAACCATTTCTTGGTTAAAAACTCGTACGTGTTAGCCTTCGGTATTATTGAAAATGGTCATTCATGGCTATTTTCGGCAAAATGGGGGTTGTGTGGCCATTGATCGTCGACCAGAGGCTCATACACCTCACCCCACATATGTTTCCTTGTCGTAGATCACATTCCTGGATTTCTGGTGGAGACCATTTCTTGGTCAAAAATCCGTAGGTGTTAGCCTTCGATATTATTGAAAATGGTCATTCATGGCTATTTTCGACAAAAATGGGGGTTGTGTGGCCATTGATCATCGACCAGAGGCTCGTACACCTCACCCCACATATGTTTCCTTGCCATAGATCACATTCTTGGATTTCTGGTGGAGACCATTTCTTGGTCAAAAATCTGTAGGTGTTAGCCTTCGATATTATTGAAAATGGTCGTTCATGGCTATTTTCGACAAAAATGGGGGTTGTGTGGCCATTGATCATCGACCAGAGGCTCATGCACCTCACCCCACATATGTTTCCTTGCCATAGATCACATTCTTGGATTTCTGGTGGAGACCATTTCTTGGTCAAAAATCCGTAGGTCTTAGCCTCTAATATTATTGAAAATGGTCGCTCATGGCTATTTTCATAAAAAAATGGGGGTTGTGTGGCCATTTATCATCGACTAGAGGCTCATAAATCTCACCCCACATATGTTTCCTTGCCATAGATCACATTCTTGGATTTCTGGTGGAGACCATTTCTTGGTCAAAAATCCGTAGGTGTTAGCCTTCGGTATTATTGAAAATGGTCGTTCATGGCTATTTTCGACAAAAATGGGGGTTGTGTGGCCATTGATCATCGACCAGACGCTCATACACCTCACCCCACATATGTTTCCTTGCCATAGATCACATTCTTGGATTTCTGGTGGAGACCATTTCTTGGTCTAAAATCCGTAGGTGTTAGCCTCTAGTATTATTGAAAATGGTCGCTCATGGCTATTTTCAAGGTCGCTCATGGCTATTTTCATAAAAATGGGGGTTGTGTGGCCATTTATCATCGACTAGAGGCTCATAAACCTCACCCCACATATGTTTCCTTGCCATAGATTACATTCTTGGATTTCTGGTGGAAACCATTTCTTGGTTAAAAACTCGTACGTGTTAGCCTTCGGTATTATTGAAAATGGTCATTCATGGCTATTTTCGGCAAAATGGGGGTTGTGTGGCCATTGATCGTCGACCAGAGGCTCATACACCTCACCCCACATATGTTTCCTTGTCGTAGATCACATTCCTGGATTTCTGGTGGAGACCATTTCTTGGTCAAAAATCCGTAGGTGTTAGCCTTCGATATTATTGAAAATGGTCATTCATGGCTATTTTCGACAAAAATGGGGGTTGTGTGGCCATTGATCATCGACCATAGGCTCATACACCTCACCCCACATATGTTTCCTTGCCATAGATCACATTCTTGGATTTCTGGTGGAGACCATTTCTTGGTCAAAAATCCGTAGGTGTTAGCCTTCGGTATTATTGTAAATGGTCATTCATGGCTATTTTCGACAAAAATGGGGGTTGTGTGGCCATTGATCATCGACGAGAGGCTCATACACCTCACCCCACATATGTTTCCTTGCCATAGATCACATTCTTGGATTTCTGGTGGAGACCATTTCTTGGTCAAAAATCCGTAGGTCTTAGCCTCTAGTATTATTGAAAATGGTCGCTCATGGCTATTTTCATAAAAAATGGGGGTTGTGTGGCCATTGATCATCGACCAAGCCATGAACGACCATTTTCAAAAATACCAAAGGCTAACACGTACGGATTTTTGACCAAGAAATGGTATCCACCAGAAATCCAAGAATGTGATCTATGGCAAGGAAACATATGTGGGGTGAGGTTTATGAACCTCTAGTCGATGAAAATGGCCACACAACCCCCATTTTTTATGAAAATAGCCATGAGCAACCTTGAAAATAGCCATGAGCGACCATTTTCAATAATACTAGAGGCTAACACCTACGGATTTTAGACCAAGAAATGGTCTCCACCAGAAATCCAAGAATGTGATCTATCGCAAGGAAACATATGTGGGGTGAGGTGTATGAGCGTCTGGTCGACGATCAATGGCCACACAACCCCCATTTTTGTCGAAAATAGCCATGAACGACCATTTTCAATAATACCGAAGGCTAACACCTACAGATTTTTGACCAAGAAATGGTCTCCACCAGAAATCCAAGAATGTGATCTATGGCAAGGAAACATATGTGGGGTGAGGTGTATGAGCCTCTGGTCGATGATCAATGGCCACACAACCCCCATTTTTGTCGAAAATAGCCATGAACGACCATTTTCAATAATATCGAAGGCTAACACCTACGGATTTTTGACCAAGAAATGGTCTCCACCAGAAATCCAAGAATGTGATCTACGACAAGGAAACATATGTGGGGTGAGGTGTATGAGCCTCTGGTCGACGATCAATGGCCACAGAACCCCCATTTTGCCGAAAATAGCCATGAGCGACCATTTTCAATAATATTAGAGGCTAAGACCTACGGATTTTTGACCAAGAAATGGTCTCCACCAGAAATCCAAGAATGTGATCTATGGCGAGGAAACATATGTGGGGTGAGGTGTATGAGCCTCTGGTCGATGATCAATGGCCACACAACCCCCATTTTTGTCGAAAATAGCCATGAACGACCATTTTCAATAATACCGAAGGCTAACACCTATGGATTTTTGACCAAGAAATGGTCTCCACCAGAAATCCAAGAATGTGATCTATGGCAAGGAAACATATGTGGGGTGAGGTGTACGAGCCTCTGGTCGATGATCAATGGCCACAGAACCCCCATTTTGCCGAAAATAGCCATGAACGACCATTTTCAATAATACCGAAGGCTAACACGTACGAGTTTTTAACCAAGAAATGGTCTCCACCAGAAATCCAAGAATGTGATCTATGGCAAGGAAACATATGTGGGGCGAGGTTTATGAGCCTCTAGTCGATGATAAATGGCCACACAACCCCCATTTTTATGAAAATAGCCATGAGCGACCTTGAAAATAGCCATGAGCGACCATTTTCAATAATACTAGAGGCTAACACCTATGGATTTTAGACCAAGAAATGGTCTCCACCAGAAATCAAAGAATGTGATCTATGGCAAGGAAACATATGTGGGGTGAGGTGTATGAGCGTCTGGTGATGATCAATGGCCACACAACCCCCATTTTTGTCGAAAATAGCCATGAACGACCATGTTCAATAATACCGAAGGCTAACACCTACGGATTTTTGACCAAGAAATGGTCTCCACCAGAAATCCAAGAATGTGATCTATGGCAAGGAAACATATGTGGGGTGAGGTGTATGAGCCTCTGGTCGATGATCAATGGCCACGCAACCCCCATTTTTGTCGAAAATAGCCATGAACGACCATTTTCAATAATACCGAAGGCTAACACCTACGGATTTTTGACCAAGAAATGGTCTCCACCAGAAATCCAAGAATGTGATCTATGGCAAGGAAACATATGTGGGGTGAGGTGTATGAGCGTCTGGTCGATGATCAATGGCCACACAACCCCCATTTTTGTCGAAAATAGCCATGAATGACCATTTACAATAATACCGAAGGCTAACACCTACGGATTTTTTACCAAGAAATGGTCTCCACCAGAAATCCAAAAATGTGATCTATGGAAAGGAAACATATGTGGGGTGAGGTGTACGAGCCTCTGGTCGATGATCAATGGCCACAGAACCCCCATTTTGCCGAAAATAGCCATGAACGACCATTTTCAATAATACCGAAGGCTAACACGTACGAGTTTTTGACCAAGAAATGGTCTCCACCAAAAATCCAAGAATGTGATCTATGGCAAGGAAACATATGTGGGGTGAGTTGTATGAGCGTCTGGTCGATGATCAATGGCCACACAACCCCCATTTTTGTCGAAAATAGCCATGAATGACCATTTAAAATAATACCGAAGGCTAACACCTACGGATTTTTGACCAAGAAATGGTCTCCACCAGAAATCCAAGAATGTGATCTATGGCAAGGAAACATATGTGGGGTGAGGTGTATGAGCCTCTGGTCGACGATCAATGGCCACACAACCCTAATTTTTGTCGAAAATAGCCATGAACGACCATTTTCAATGACACTGAAGGCTAACACCTACGGATTTTTGACCAAGAAATGGTCTCCACCATAAATCCAAGAATGTGATCTATGGCAAGGAAACATATGTGGGGTGAGGTGTATGAGCCTCTGGTCGATGATCAATGGCCACACAACCCCCATTTTTGTCGAAAATAGCCATGAATGACCATTTACAATAATACCGAAGGCTAACACCTACGGATTTTTGACCAAGAAATGGTCTCCACCAGAAATCCAAGAATGTGATTTATGGCAAGGAAACATATGTGGGGTGAGGTGTATGAGCCTATGGTCGATGATCAATGGCCACACAACCCCCATTTTTGTCGAAAATAGCCATGAACGACCATTTTCAATAATATCGAAGGCTAACACCTACGGATTTTTGACCAAGAAATGGTCTCCACCAGAAATCCAAGAATGTGATCTACGACAAGGAAACATATGTGGGGTGAGGTGTATGAGCCTCTGGTCGACGATCAATGGCCACACAACCCCCATTTTGCCGAAAATAGCCATGAATGACCATTTTCAATAATACCGAAGGCTAACACGTACGAGTTTTTAACCAAGAAATGGTTTCCACCAGAAATCCAAGAATGTAATCTATGGCATGGAAACATATGTGGGGTGAGGTTTATGAGCCTCTAGTCGATGAGAAATGGCCACACAACCCCCATTTTTTATGAAAATAGCCATGAGCGACCTTGAAAATAGCCATGAGCGACCATTTTCAATAATACTAGAGGCTAACACCTACGGATTTTAGACCAAGAAATGGTCTCCACCAGAAATCCAAGAATGTGATCTATGGCAAGGAAACATATGTGGGGTGAGGTGTATGAGCGTCTGGTCGATGATCAATGGCCACACAACCCCCATTTTTGTCGAAAATAGCCATGAACGACCATTTTCAATAATACCGAAGGCTAACACCTACGGATTTTTGACCAAGAAATGGTCTCCACCAGAAATCCAAGAATGTGATCTATGGCAAGGAAACATATGTGGGGTGAGGTGTATGAGCCTCTGGTCGACGATCAATGGCCACACAACCCTAATTTTTGTCGAAAATAGCCATGAACGACCATTTTCAATGACACTGAAGGCTAACACCTACGGATTTTTGACCAAGAAATGGTCTCCACCATAAATCCAAGAATGTGATCTATGGCAAGGAAACATATGTGTAGTGAGGTGTATGAGCCTTTGGTCGAAGAACAATGGCCACACAACCCCCATTTTTGTCGAAAATAGCCATGAATGACCATTTTCAAAAATACCAAAGGCTAACACGTACGGATTTTTGACCAAGAAATGGTCTCCACTAGAAATCCAAGAATGTGATCTATGGCAAGGAAACATATGTGGGGTGAGGTGTACGAGCCTCTGGTCGATGATCAATGGCCACACAACCCCCATTTTGACGAAAATAGCCATGAACGACCATTATCAATAATACCGAAGGCTAACACGTACGAGTTTTTAACCAAGAAATGGTCTCCACCAAAAATCCAAGAATGTGATCTATGGCAAGGAAACATATGAGGGGTGAGATTTATGAGCCTCTAGTCGATGATAAATGGCCACACAACCCCCATTTTTTATGAAAATAGCCATGAGCGACCATTTTCAATAATATTAGAGGCTAAGACCTACGGATTTTTGACCAAGAAATGGTCTCCACCAGAAATCTAAGAATGTGATCTATGGCAAGGAAACATATGTGGGGTGAGGTGTATGAGCCTCTGGTCGATGATCAATGGCCACACAACCCACATTGTTGTCGAAAATAGCCATGAATGACCATTTACAATAATGCCGAAGGCTAACACCTACGGATTTTTGACCAAGAAATGGTCTCCACCAGAAATCCAAGAATGTGATCTATGGCAAGGAAACATATGTGGGGTGAGGTGTATGAGCCTCTTGTCGATGATCAATGGCCACACAACGCCCATTTTTGTCGAAAATGGCCATGAACGACCATTTTCAATAATATCGAAGGCTAACACCTACGGATTTTTGACCAAGAAATGGTCTCCACCAGAAATCAAAGAATGTGATCTACGACAAGGAAACATATGTGGGGTGAGGTGTATGAGCCTCTGGTCGACGATCAATGGCCACACAACCCCCATTTTGCCGAAAATAGCCATGAATGACCATTTTCAATAATACCGAAGGCTAACACGTACGAGTTTTTAACCAAGAAATGGTTTCCACCAGAAATCCAAGAATGTAATCTATGGCAAGGAAACATATGTGGGGTGAGGTGTATGAGCCTCTGGTCGATGATCAATGGCCACACAACCCCCATTTTGCCGAAAATAGCCATGAACGACCATTTTCAATAATACCGAAGGCTAACACGTACGAGTTTTTGACCAAGAAATGGTCTCCACCAAAAATCCAAGAATGTGATCTATGGCAAGGAAACATATGTGGGGTGAGATTTATGAGCCTCTAGTCGATGATAAATGGCCACACAACCCCCATTTTTTTATGAAAATAGCCATGAGCGACCATTTTCAATAATATTAGAGGCTAAGACCTGCGGATTTTTGACCAAGAAATGGTCTCCACCAGAAATCCAAGAATGTGATCTATGGCAAGGAAACATATGTGGGGTGAGGTGTATGAGCCTATGGTCGATGATCAATGGCCAAACAACCCCCATTTTTCTCGAAAATAGCCATGAATGACCATTTACAATAATACCGAAGGCTAACACCTACAGATTTTTGACCAAGAAATGGTCTCCACCAGAAATCCAAGAATGTGATCTATGGCAAGGAAACATATGTGGGGTGAGGTGTATGAGCCTCTGGTCGATGATCAATGGCCACACAACCCCCATTTTTGTCGAAAATAGCCATGAACGACCATTTTCAATAATATCGAAGGCTAACACCTACGGATTTTTGACCAAGAAATGGTCTCCACGAGAAATCCAAGAATGTGATCTACGACAAGGAAAAATTTGTGGGGTGAGGTGTATGAGCCTCTGGTCGACGATCAATGGCCACACAACCCCCATTTTGCCGAAAATAGCCATGAATGACCATTTTCAATAATACCGAAGGCTAACACGTACGAGTTTTTAACCAAGAAATGGCTTCCACTAGAAATCCAAGAATGTAATCTATGGCAAGGAAACATATGTGGGGTGAGGTTTATGAGCCTCTAGTCGATGATAAATGGCCACACAACCCCCATTTTTTATGAAAATAGCCATGAGCGACCTTGAAAATAGCCATGAGCGACCATTTTCAATAATACTAGAGGCTAACACCTACGGATTTTAGACCAAGAAATGGTCTCCACCAGAAATCCAAGAATGTGATCTACGACAAGGAAACATATGTGGGGTGAGGTGTATGAGCCTCTGGTCGACGATCAATGGCCACACAACCCCCATTTTGCCGAAAATAGCCATGAATGACCATTTTCAATAATACCGAAGGCTAACACGTACGAGTTTTTAACCAAGAAATGGTTTCCACCAGAAATCCAAGAATGTAATCTATGGCAAGGAAACATATGTGGGGTGAGGTGTACGAGCCTCTGGTCGATGATCAATGGCCACACAACCCCCATTTTGCCGAAAATAGCCATGAACGACCATTTTCAATAATACCGAAGGCTAACACGTACGAGTTTTTGACCAAGAAATGGTCTCCACCAAAAATCCAAGAATGTGATCTATGGCAAGGAAACATATGTGGGGTGAGATTTATGAGCCTCTAGTCGATGATAAATGGCCACACAACCCCCATTTTTTTATGAAAATAGCCATGAGCGACCATTTTCAGTAATATTAGAGGCTAAGACCTACGGATTTTTGACCAAGAAATGGTCTCCACCAGAAATCCAAGAATGTGATCTATGGCAAGGAAACATATGTGGGTGAGGTGTATGAGCCTATGGTCGATGATCAATGGCCACACAACCCCCATTTTTGTCGAAAATAGCCATGAATGACCATTTACAATAATACCGAAGGCTAACACCTACAGATTTTTGACCAAGAAATGGTCTCCACCAGAAATCCAAGAATGTGATCTATGGAAAGGAAACATATGTGGGGTGAGGTGTATGAGCCTCTGGTCGATGATCAATGGCCACACAACCCCCATTTTTGTCGAAAATAGCCATGAACGACCATTTTCAATAATATCGAAGGCTAACACCTACGGATTTTTGACCAAGAAATGGTCTCCACGAGAAATCTAAGAATGTGATCTACGACAAGGAAACATTTGTGGGGTGAGGTGTATGAGCCTCTGGTCGACGATCAATGGCCACCCAACCCCCATTTTGCCGAAAATAGCCATGAATGACCATTTTCAATAATACCGAAGGCTAACACGTACGAGTTTTTAACCAAGAAATGGCTTCCACCAGAAATCCAAGAATGTAATCTATGGCAAGGAAACATATGTGGGGTTATGTTTATGAGCCTCTAGTCGATGATAAATGGCCACACAACCCCCATTTTTTATGAAAATAGCCATGAGCGACCTTGAAAATAGCCATGAGCGACCATTTTCAATAATACTAGAGGCTAACACCTACGGATTTTAGACCAAGAAATGGTCTCCACCAGAAATCCAAGAATGTGATCTACGACAAGGAAACATATGTGGGGTGAGGTGTATGAGCCTCTGGTCGACGATCAATGGCCACACAACCCCCATTTTGCCGAAAATAGCCATGAATGACCATTTTCAATAATACCGAAGGCTAACACGTACGAGTTTTTAACCAAGAAATGGCTTCCACCAGAAATCCAAGAATGTAATCTATGGCAAGGAAACATATGTGGGGTGAGGTTTATGAGCCTCTAGTCGATGATAAATGGCCACACAACCCCCATTTTTTATGAAAATAGCCATGAGCGACCTTGAAAATAGCCATGAGCGACCATTTTCAATAATACTAGAGGCTAACACCTACGGATTTTAGACCAAGAAATGGTCTCCACCAGAAATCCAAGAATGTGATCTATGGCAAGGAAACATATGTGGGGTGAGGTGTATGAGCGTCTGGTCGATGATCAATGGACACACAACCCCCATTTTTGTCGAAAATAGCCATGAACGACCATTTTCAATAATACCGAAGGCTAACACCTACAGATTTTTGACCAAGAAATGGTCTCCACCAGAAATCCAAGAATGTGATCTATGGCAAGGAAACATATGTGGGGTGAGGTGTATGAGCGTCTGGTCGATGATCAATGGACACACAACCCCCATTTTTGTCGAAAATAGCCATGAACGACCATTTTCAATAATACCGAAGGCTAACACCTACGGATTTTTGACCAAGAAATGGACTCCACCAATAATCCAAGAATGTGATTTATGGCAAAGAAACATATGTGGGGTGAGGTGTATGAGCCTCTGGTCGACGATCAATGGCCACACAACCCTAATTTTTGTCGAAAATAGCCATGAACGACCATTTTCAATGACACTGAAGGCTAACACCTACGGATTTTTGACCAAGAAATGGTCTCCACCATAAATCCAAGAATGTGATCTATGGCAAGGAAACATATGTGTAGTGAGGTGTATGAGCCTCTGGTCGAAGATCAATGGCCACACAACCCCCGTTTTTGTCGAAAATAGCCATGAATGACCATTTTCAAAAATACCAAAGGCTAACACGTACGGATTTTTGACCAAGAAATGGTCTCCACCAGAAATCCAAGAATGTGATCTATGGCAAGGAAACATATGTGGGGTGAGGTGTACGAGCCTCTGGTCGATGATCAATGGCCACACAACCCCCATTTTGCCGAAAATAGCCATGAACGACCATTTTCAATAATACCGAAGGCTAACACGTACGAGTTTTTAACCAAGAAATGGTCTCCACCAGAAATCCAAGAATGTGATCTATGGCAATGAAAACATATGTGGGGTGAGGTTTATGAGCCTCTAGTCGATGATAAATGGCCACACAACCCCCATTTTTTATGAAAATAGCCATGAGCGACCTTGAAAATAGCCATGAGCGACCATTTTCAATAATACTAGAGGCTAACACCTACGGATTTTAGACCAAGAAATGGTCTCCACCAGAAATCCAAGAATGTGATCTATGGCAAGGAAACATATGTGGGGTGAGGTGTATGAGCGTCTGGTCGATGATCAATGGCCACACAACCCCCATTTTTGTCGAAAATAGCCATGAACGACCATTTTCAATAATACCTAAGGCTAACACCTACGGATTTTTGACCAAGAAATGGTCTCCACCAGAAATCCAAGAATGTGATCTATGGCAAGGAAACATATGTGGGGTGAGGTGTATGAGCCTCTAGTCGACGATCAATGGCCACACAACCCTAATTTTTGTCGAAAATAGCCATGAACGACCATTTTCAATGACACTGAAGGCTAACACCTACGGATTTTTGACCAAGAAATGGTCTCCACCATAAATCCAAGAATGTGATCTATGGCAAGGAAACATATGTGTAGTGAGGTGTATGTGCCTTTGGTTGAAGATCAATGGCCACACAACCCCCATTTTTGTCGAAAATAGCCATGAATGACCATTTTCAAAAATACCAAAGGCTAACACATTCGGATTTTTGCCCAAGAAATGGTCTCCACCAGAAATCCAAGAATGTGATCTATGGCAAGGAAACATATGTGGGGTGAGGTGTACGAGCCTCTGGTCGATGATCAATGGCCACAGAACCCCCATTTTGCCGAAAATAGCCATGAACGACCATTTTCAATAATACCGAAGGCTAACACGTACGAGTTTTTGACCAAGAAATGGTCTCCACCAAAAATCCAAGAATGTGATCTATGGCAAGGAAACATATGTGGGGTGAGATTTATGAGCCTCTAGTCGATGATAAATGGCCACACAACCCCCATTTTTTTATGGAAATAGCCATGAGCGACCATTTTCAATAATATTAGAGGCTAAGACCTACGGATTTTTGACCAAGAAATGGTCTCCACCAGAAATCCAAGAATGTGATCTATGGCAAGGAAACATATGTGGGGTGAGGTGTATGAGCCTCTGGTCGATGACCAATGGCCACACAACCCCCATTTTTGTCGAAAATAGCCACGAATGACAATTTACAATAATACCGAAGGCTAACACCTACGGATTTTTGACCAAGAAATGGTCTCCACCAGAAATCCAAGAGTGTGATCTATGGCAAGGAAACGTATGTGGGGTGAGGTGTATGAGCCTCTGGTCGATGGTCAATGGCCACACAACCCCCATTTTTGTCGAAAATAGCCATGAACGACCATTTTCAATAATATCGAAGGCTAACACCTACGGATTTTTGACCAAGAAATGGTCTCCACCAGAAATCCAAGAATGTGATCTACGACAAGGAAGCATATGTGGGGTGAGGTGTATGAGCCTCTGGTCGACGATCAATGGCCACACAACCCCCATTTTGCCAAAAATAGCCATGAATGACCATTTTCAATAATACCGAAGGCTAACACGTACGAGTTTTTAACCAAGAAATGGTTTCCACCAGAAATCCAAGAATGTAATCTATGGCAAGGAAACATATGTGGGGTGAGGTTTATGAGCCTCTAGTCGATGATAAATGGCCACACAACCCCCATTTTTTATGAAAATAGCCATGAGCGACCTTGAAAATAGCCATGAGCGACCATTTTCAATAATATTAGAGGCTAAGACCTACGGATTTTTGACCAAGAAATGGTCTCCACGAGAAATCCAAGAATGTGATCTATGGCAAGGAAACATATGTGGGGTGAGGTGTATGAGCCTCTGGTCGATGATCAATGGCCACACAACCCCCATTTTTGTCGAAAATAGCCATGAATGACCATTTACAATAATACCGAAGGCTAACACCTACGGATTTTTGACCAAGAAATGGTCTCCACCAGAAATCCAAGAATGTGATCTATGGCAAGGAAACATATGTGGGGTGAGGTGTATGAGCCTCTGGTCGATAATCAATGGCCACACAACCCCCATTTTTGTCGAAAATAGCCATGAACGACCATTTTCAATAATATCGAAGGCTAACACCTATGGATTTTTGACCAAAAAATGGTCTCCACCAGAAATCCAAGAATGTGATCTACGACAAGGAAACATATGTGGGGTGAGGTGTATGAGCCTCTGGTCGACGATCAATGGCCACACAACCCCCATTTTGCCGAAAATAGCCATGAATGACCATTTTCAATAATACCGAAGGCTAACACGTACGAGTTTTTAACCAAGAAATGGTTTCCACCAGAAATCCAAGAATGTAATCTATGGCAAGGAAATATATGTGGGGTGAGGTTTATGAGCCTCTAGTCGATGATAAATGGCCACACAACCCCCATTTTTTATGAAAATAGCCATGAGCGACCTTGAAAATAGCCATGAGCGACCATTTTCAATAATACTAGAGGCTAACACCTACGGATTTTAGACCAAGAAATGGTCTCCACCAGAAATCCAAGAATGTGATCTATGGCAAGGAAACATATGTGGGGTGAGGTGTATGAGCGTCTGGTCGATGATCAATGGCCACACAACCCCCATTTTTGTCGAAAATAGCCATGAACGACCATTTTCAATAATACCGAAGGCTAACACCTACGGAATTTTGACCAAGAAATGGTCTCCACCAGAAATCCAAGAATGTGATCTATGGCAAGGAAACATATGTGGGGTGAGGTGTATGAGCCTCTGGTCGACGATCAATGGCCACACAACCCCCATTTTTTATGAAAATAGCCATGAGCGACCTTGAAAATAGCCATGAGCGACCATTTTCAATAAAACTAGAGGCTAACACCTACGGATTTTAGACCAAGAAATGGTCTCCACCAGAAATCCAAGAATGTGATCTATGGCAAGGAAACATATGTGGGGTGAGGTGTATGAGCGTCTAGTCGATGATCAATGGCCACACAACCCCCATTTTTGTCGAAAATAGCCATGAACGACCATTTTCAATAATACCGAAGGCTAACACCTACGGATTTTTGACCAAGAAATGGTCTGCACCAGAAATCCAAGAATGTGATCTATGGCAAGGAAACATATGTGGGGTGAGGTGTATGAGCCTCTGGTCGATGATCAATGGCCACACAACCCCCATTTTTGTCGAAAATAGCCATGAACGACCATTTTCAATAATATCGAAGGCTAACACCTACGGATTTTTGACCAAGAAATGGTCTCCACCAGAAATCCAAGAATGTGATCTACGACAAGGAAACATATGTGGGGTGAGGTGTATGAGCCTCTGGTCGACGATCAATGGCCACACAACCCCCATTTTGCCGAAAATAGCCATGAATGACCATTTTCAATAATATCGAAGGCTAACACCTACGGATTTTTGACCAAGAAATGGTCTCCACCAGAAATCCAAGAATGTGATCTACGACAAGGAAACATATGTGGGGTGAGGTGTATGAGCCTCTGGTCGACGATCAATGGCCACACAACCCCCATTTTGCCGAAAATAGCCATGAATGACCATTTTCAATAATACCGAAGGCTAACACGTACGAGTTTTTAACCAAGAAATGGTTTCCACCAGAAATCCAAGAATGTAATCTATGGCAAGGAAACATATGTGGGGTCAGGTTTATGAGCCTCTAGTCGATGATAAATGGCCACACAACCCCCATTTTTTATGAAAATAGCCATGAGCGACCTTGAAAATAGCCATGAGCGACCATTTTCAATAATACTAGAGGCTAACACCTACGGATTTTAGACCAAGAAATGGTCTCCACCAGAAATCCAAGAATGTGATCTATGGCAAGGAAACATATGTGGGGTGAGGTGTATGAGCGTCTAGTCGATGATCAATGGCCACATAACCCCCATTTTTGTCGAAAATAGCCATGAACGACCATTTTCAATAATACCGAAGGCTAACACCTACGGATTTTTGACCAAGAAATGGTCTCCACCAGAAATCCAAGAATGTGATCTATGGCAAGGAAACATATGTGGGGTGAGGTGTATGAGCCTCTGGTCGATGATCAATGGCCACACAACCTCCATTTTTGTCGAAAATAGCCATGAACGACCATTTTCAATAATATCGAAGGCTAACACCTACTGATTTTTGACCAAGAAATGGTCTCCACCAGAAATTCAAGAATGTGATCTACGACAAGGAAACATATGTGGGGTGAGGTGTATGAGCCTCTGGTCGACGATCAATGGCCACACAACCCCCATTTTGCCGAAAATAGCCATGAATGACCATTTTCAATAATATCGAAGGCTAACACCTACGGATTTTTGACCAAGAAATGGTCTCCACCAGAAATCCAAGAATGTGATCTACGACAAGGAAACATATGTGGGGTGAGGTGTATGAGCCTCTGGTCGACGATCAATGGCCACACAACCCCCATTTTGCCGAAAATAGCCATGAATGACCATTTTCAATAATACCGAAGGCTAACACGTACGAGTTTTTAACCAAGAAATGGTTTCCACCAGAAATCCAAGAATGTAATCTATGGCAATGAAACATATGTGGGGTGAGGTTTATGAGCCTCTAGTCGATGATAAATGGCCACACAACCCCCATTTTTTATGAAAATAGCCATGAGCAACCTTGAAAATAGCCATGAGCGACCATTTTCAATAATACTAGAGGCTAACACCTACGGATTTTAGACCAAGAAATGGTCTCCACCAGAAATCCAAGAATGTGATCTATGGCAAGGAAACATATGTGGGGTGAGGTGTATGAGCGTCTGGTCGATGATCAATGGCCACACAACCCCCATTTTTGTCGAAAATAGCCATGAACGACCATTTTCAATAATACCGAAGGCTAACACCTACGGATTTTTTACCAAGAAATGGTCTCCACCAGAAATCCAAGAATGTGATCTATGGCAAGGAAACATATGTGGGGTGAGGTGTATGAGCCTCTAGTCGATGATCAATGGCCACACAACCCCCATTTTTGTCGAAAATAGCCATGAATGACCATTTTCAAAAATACCAAAGGCTAACACGTACGGATTTTTAACCAAGAAATGGTCTCCACCAGAAATCCAAGAATGTGATCTATGGCAAGGAAACATATGTGGGGTGAGGTGTATGAGCGTCTGGTCGATGATCAATGGCCACACAACCCCCATTTTTGTCGAAAATAGCCATGAACGACCATTTTCAATAATACCGAAGGCTAACACCTACGGATTTTTGACCAAGAAATGGTCTCCACCAGAAATCCAAGAATGTGATCTATGGCAAGGAAACATATGTGGGGTGAGGTGTATGAGCCTCTGGTCGACGATCAATGGCCACACAACCCTAATTTTTGTCGAAAATAGCCATGAACGACCATTTTCAATGACATTGAAGGCTAACACCTACGGATTTTTGACCAAGAAATGGTCTCCACCATAAATCCAAGAATGTGATATATGGCAAGGAAACATATGTGTAGTGAGGTGTATGAGCCTCTGGTCGATGATCAATGGCCACACAACCCCCATTTTTGTCGAAAATAGCCATGAATGACCATTTACAATAATACCGAAGGCTAACACCTACGGATTTTTGACCAAGAAATGGTCTCCACCAGAAATCCAAGAATATGATCTATGGCAAGGAAACATATGTGGGGTGAGGTGTATGAGCCTCTGGTCGACGATAAATGGCCACACAACCCCCATTTTGCCGAAAATAGCCATGAATGACCATTTTCAATAATATCGAAGGCTAACACCTACGGATTTTTGACCAAGAAATGGTCTCCACCAGAAATCCAAGAATGTGATCTACGACAAGGAAACATATGTGGGGTGAGGTGTATGAGCCTCTGGTCGACGATCAATGGCCACACAACCCCCATTTTGCCGAAAATAGCCATGAATGACCATTTTCAATAATATCGAAGGCTAACACCTACGGATTTTTGACCAAGAAATGGTCTCCACCAGAAATCCAAGAATGTGATCTACGACAAGGAAACATATGTGGGGTGAGGTGTATGAGCCTCTGGTCGACGATCAATGGCCACACAACCCCCATTTTGCCGAAAATAGCCATGAATGACCATTTTCAATAATACCGAAGGCTAACACGTACGAGTTTTTAACCAAGAAATGGTTTCCACCAGAAATCCAAGAATGTAATCTATGGCAAGGAAACATATGTGGGGTGAGGTTTATGAGCCTCTAGTCGATGATAAATGGCCACACAACCCCCATTTTTTATGAAAATAGCCATGAGCGACCTTGAAAATAGCCATGAGCGACCATTTTCAATAATACTAGAGGCTAACACCTACGGATTTTAGACCAAGAAATGGTCTCCACCAGAAATCCAAGAATGTGATCTATGGCAAGGAAACATATGTGGGGTGAGGTGTATGAGCGTCTGGTCGATGATCAATAGCCACACAACCCCCATTTTTGTCGAAAATAGCCATGAATGACCATTTTCAATAATACCGAAGGCTAACACCTACGGATTTTTGACCAAGAAATGGTCTCCACCAGAAATCCAAGAATGTGATCTATGGCAAGGAAACATATGTGGGGTGAGGTGTATGAGCCTCTGGTCGATGATCAATGGCCACACAACCTCCATTTTTGTCGAAAATAGCCATGAACTACCATTTTCAATAATATCGAAGGCTAACACCTACGGATTTTTGACCAAGAAATGGTCTCCACCAGAAATCCAAGAATGTGATCTACGACAAGGAAACATATGTGGGGTGAGGTGTATGAGCCTCTGGTCGACGATCAATGGCCACACAACCCCCATTTTGCCGAAAATAGCCATGAATGACCATTTTCAATAATATCGAAGGCTAACACCTACGGATTTTTGACCAAGAAATGGTCTCCACCAGAAATCCAAGAATGTGATCTACGACAAGGAAACATATGTGGGGTGAGGTGTATGAGCCTCTGGTCGACGATCAATGGCCACACAACCCCCATTTTGCCGAAAATAGCCATGAATGACCATTTTCAATAATACCGAAGGCTAACACGTACGAGTTTTTAACCAAGAAATGGTTTCCACTAGAAATCCAAGAATGTAATCTATGGCAATGAAACATATGTGGGGTGAGGTTTATGAGCCTCTAGTCGATGATAAATGGCCACACAACCCCCATTTTTTATGAAAATAGCCATGAGCGACCTTGAAAATAGCCATGAGCGACCATTTTCAATAATACTAGAGGCTAACACCTACGGATTTTAGACCAAGAAATGGTCTCCACCAGAAATCCAAGAATGTGATCTATGGCAAGGAAACATATGTGGGGTGAGGTGTATGAGCGTCTGGTCGATGATCAATGGCCACACAACCCCCATTTTTGTCGAAAATAGCCATGAACGACCATTTTCAATAATACCGAAGGCTAACACCTACGGATTTTTTACCAAGAAATGGTCTCCACCATAAATCCAAGAATGTGATCTATGGCAAGGAAACATATGTGGGGTGAGGAGTATGAGCCTCTAGTCGATGATCAATGGCCACACAACCCCCATTTTTGTCGAAAATAGCCATGAATGACCATTTACAAAAATACCAAAGGCTAACACGTACGGATTTTTAACCAAGAAATGGTCTCCACCAGAAATCCAAGAATGTGATCTATGGCAAGGAAACATATGTGGGGTGAGGTGTACGAGCCTCTGGTCGATGATCAATGGCCACACAACCCCCATTTTGCCGAAAATAGCCATGAATGACCATTTTCAATAATACCGAAGGCTAACACGTACGAGTTTTTAAACAAGAAATGGTCTCCACTAGAAATCCAAGAATGTGATCTATGGCAAGGAAACATATGTGGGGTGAGGTGTATGAGCGTCTGGTCGATGATCAATGGCCACACAACCCCCATTTTTGTCGAAAATAGCCATGAACGACCATTTTCAATAATACCGAAGGCTAACACCTACGGATTTTTGACCAAGAAATGGTCTCCACCAGAAATCCAAGAATTTGATCTATGGCAAGGAAACATATGTGGGGTGAGGTGTATGAGCCTCTGGTCGACGATCAATGGCCACACAACCCTATTTTTTGTCGAAAATAGCCATGAACGACCATTTTCAATGACACTGAAGGCTAACACCTACGGATTTTTGACAAAGAAATGGTCTCCACCATAAATCCAAGAATGTGATCTATGGCAAGGAAACATATGTGTAGTGAGGTGTATGAGCCTCTGGTCGATGATCAATGGCCACACAACCCCCATTTTTGTCGAAAATAGCCATGAATGACCATTTACAATAATACCGAAGGCTAACACCTATGGATTTTTGACCAAGAAATGGTCTCCACCAGAAATCCAAGAATGTGATCTATTGCAAGGAAACATATGTGGGGTGAGGTGTATGAGCCTCTGGTCGACGATCAATGGCCACAAAACCCCCATTTTGCCAAAAATAGCCATGAATGACCATTTTCAATAATACCGAAGGCTAACACGTACGAGTTTTTAACCAAGAAATGGTCTCCACCAGAAATCCAAGAATGTAATCTATGGCAAGGAAACATATGTGGGGTGAGGTTTATGAGCCTCTAGTCGATGATAAATGGCCACACAACCCCCATTTTTTATGAAAATAGCCATGAGCGACCTTGAGAATAGCCATGAGCGACCATTTTCAATAATACTAGAGGCTAACACCTACGGATTTTAGACCAAGAAATGGTCTCCACCAGAAATCCAAGAATGTGATCTATGGCAAGCAAACATATGTGGGGTGAGGTGTATGAGCATCTGGTCGATGATCAATGGCCACACAACCCCCATTTTTGTCGAAAATAGCCATGAATGACCATTTTCAATAATACCGAAGGCTAACACCTACGGATTTTTGACCAAGAAATGGTCTCCACCAGAAATCCAAGAATGTGATCTATGGCAAGGAAACATATGTGGGGTGAGGTGTATGAGCCTCTAGTCGATGATCAATGGCCACACAACCCCCATTTTTGTCGAAAATAGCTATGAATGACCATTTTCAAAAATACCAAAGGCTAACACGTACGGATTTTTGACCAAGAAATGGTCTCCACCAGAAATCCAAGAATGTGATCTATGGCAAGGAAACATATGTGGGGTGAGGTGTACGAGCCTCTGGTCGATGATCAATGGCCACACAACCCCCATTTTGCCGAAAATAGCCATGAATGACCATTTTCAATAATACCGAAGGCTAACACGTACGAGTTTTTAACCAAGAAATGGTTTCCACCAGAAATCCAAGAATGTAATCTATGGCAAGGAAACATATGTGGGGTGAGGTTTATGAGCCTCTGGTCGATGATGAATGGCCACACAACCCCCATTTTGCCGAAAATAGCCATGAACGACCATTTTCAATAATACCGAAGGCTAACACGTACGAGTTTTTAACCAAGAAATGGTCTCCACCAGAAATCCAAGAATGTGATCTATGGCAAGGAAACATATGTGGGGTGAGGTGTACGAGCCTCTGGTCGTTGATCAATGGCCACACAACCACCATTTTGCCGAAAATAGCCATGAACGACCATTTTCAATAATACCGAAGGCTAACACGTACGAGTTTTTAACCAAGAAATGGTCTCCACCAGAAATCCAAGAATGTGATCTATGGCAAGGAAACATATGTGGGGTGAGGTGTATGAGCATCTGGTCGATGATCAATGGCCACACAACCCCCATTTTTGTCGAAAATAGCCATGAATGACCATTTACAATAATACCGAAGGCTAACACCTACAGATTTTTGACCAAGAAATGGTCTCCACCAGAAATCCAAGAATGTGATCTATGGCAAGGAAACATATGTGGGGTGAGGTGTATGAGCCTCTGGTCGATGATCAATGGCCACACCATTGATCATCGACCAGACGCTCATACACCTCACCCCACATATGTTTCCTTGCCATAGATCACATTCTTAGATTTCTGGTGGAGACCATTTCTTGGTCTAAAATCCGTAGGTCTTAGCCTCTAGTATTATTGAAAATGGTCGCTCATGGCTATTTTCATAAAAATGGGGGTTGTGTGGCCATTGATCATCGACCAGAGGCTCGTACACCTCACCCCACATATGTTTCCTTGCCATAGATCACATTCTTGGATTTCTGGTGGAAACCATTTCTTGGTTAAAAACTCGTACGTGTTAGCCTTCGGTATTATTGAAAATGGTCATTCATGGCTATTTTCGGCAAAATGGGGGTTGTGTGGCCATTGATCATCGATCAGAGGCTCATACACCTCACCCCACATATGTTTCCTTGCCATAGATCACATTCTTGGATTTTTGGTGGAGACCATTTCTTGGTAAAAAATCAGTAGGTCTTAGCCTCTAGTATTATTGAAAATGGTCGCTCATGGCTATTTTCATAAAAAAATGGGTGTTGTGTGGCCATTTATCATCGACTAGAGGCTCATAAATCTCACCCCACATATGTTTCCTTGCCATAGATCACATTCTTGGATTTTTGGTGGAGACCATTTCTTGGTCAAAAACTCGAACGTGTTAGCCTTCGGTATTATTGAAAATGGTCGTTCATGGCTATTTTCGACAAAATGGGGGTTGTGTGGCCATTGATCATCGACCATAGGCTCATACACCTCACCCCACATATGTTTCCTTGCCATAGATCACATTCTTGGATTTCTGGTGGAGACCATTTCTTGGCCTAAAATCCGTAGGTGTTAGCCTTCGGTATTATTGAAAATGGTCGCTCATGGCTATTTTCGACAAAAATGGGGGTTGTGTGGCCATTGATCATCGACCAGAGGCTCATACACCTCACCCCACATATGTTTCCTTGCCATAGATTACATTCTTGGATTTCTGGTGGAAACCATTTCTTGGTTAAAACCTCGTACGTGTTAGCCTTCGGTATTATTGAAAATGGTCGTTCATGGCTATTTTCGACAAAAATGGGGGTTGTGTGGCCATTGATCATCGACCAGACGCTCATACACCTCACCCCACATATGTTTCCTTGCCATAGATCACATTCTTGGATTTCTGGTGGACACCATTTCTTGGTCTAAAATCCGTAGGTGTTAGCCTCTAGTATTATTGAAAATGGTCGCTCATGGCTATTTTCAAGGTCGCTCATGGCTATTTTCATAAAAAAATGGGGGTTGTGTGGCCATTTATCATCGACTAGAGGCTCATAAACCTCACCCCACATATTTTTCCTTGCCATAGATTACATTCTTGGATTTCTGGTGGAAACCATTTCTTGGTTAAAAACTCGTACGTGTTAGCCTTCGGTATTATTGAAAATGGTCATTCATAGCTATTTTCGGCAAAATGGGGGTTGTGTGGCCATTGATCGTCGACCAGAGGCTCATACACCTCACCCCACATATGTTTCCTTGTCGTAGATCACATTCTTGGATTTTTTGTGGAGACCATTTCTTGGTCAAAAATCCGTAGGTGTTAGCCTTCGATATTATTGAAAATGGTCATTCATGGCTATTTTCGGCAAAATGGGGGTTGTGTGGCCATTGATCGTCGACCAGAGGCTCATACACCTCACCCCACATATGTTTCCTTGTCGTAGATCACATTCTTGGATTTCTGGTGGAGACCATTTCTTGGTCAAAAATCGGTAGGTGTTAGCCTTCAGTGTCATTGAAAATGGTCGTTCATGGCTATTTTCGACAAAAAATAGGGTTGTGTGGCCATTGATCGTCGACCAGAGGCTCATACATCTCACCCCACATATGTTTCCTTGCCATAGATCACATTCTTGGATTTCTGGTGGAGACCATTTCTTGGTCAAAAATCCGTAGGTGTTAGCCTTCGGTATTATTGAAAATGGTCGTTCATGGCTATTTTCGACAAAAATGGGGGTTGTGTGGCCATTGATCATCGACCAGACGCTCATACACCTCACCCCACATATGTTTCCTTGCCATAGATCACATTCTTGGATTTCTGGTGGAGACCATTTCTTGGTCTAAAATCCGTAGGTGTTAGCCTCTTGTATTATTGAAAATGGTCGCTCATGGCTATTTTCAAGGTCGCTCATGGCTATTTTCATAAAAAATGGGGGTTGTGTGGCCATTTATCATCGACTAGAGGCTCATAAACCTGACCCCACATATGTTTCCTTGCCATAGATCACATTCTTGGATTTCTGGTGGAGACCATTTCTTGGTTAAAAACTCGTACGTGTTAGCCTTCGGTATTATTGAAAATGGTCGTTCATGGCTATTTTCGGCAAAATGGGGGTTGTGTGGCCATTGACCATCGACCAGAGGCTCGTACACCTCACCCCACATATGTTTCCTTGCCATAGATCACATTCTTGGATTTTTGGTGGATACCATTTCTTGGTCAAAAATCCGTAGGTGTTAGCCTTCGGTATTATTGAAAATGGTCATTCATGGCTATTTTTGACAAAAATGGGGGTTGTGTGGCCATTGATCATCAACCAAAGGCTCGTACACCTCACTACACATATGTTTCCTTGCCATAGATCACATTCTTGGATTTTTGGTGGAGACCATTTCTTGGTCAAAAACTCGTACGTGTTAGCCTTCGGTATTATTGAAAATGGTCGTTCATGGCTATTTTCGGAAAAATGGGGGTTCTGTGGCCATTGATCATCGACCAGAGGCTCGTACACCTCACCCCACATATGTTTCCTTGCCATAGATCACATTCTTGGATTTCTGGTGGAGACCATTTCTTGGTCAAAAATCCGTAGGTGTTAGCCTTCGGTATTATTGAAAATGGTCATTCATGGCTATTTTCGACAAAAATGGGGGTTGTGTGGCCATTGATCATCGACCAGAGGCTCGTACACCTCACTACACATATGTTTCCTTGCCATAGATCACATTCTTAGATTTTTGGTAGAGACCATTTCTTGGTCAAAAACTCGTACGTGTTAGCCTTCGGTATTATTGAAAATGGTCGTTCATGGCTATTTTCGACAAAAATGGGGGTTGTGTGGCCATTGATCATCGACCAGAGGCTCATACACCTCACCCCACATATGTTTGAAAGGGAAATGTGCCCTCGGGCCATTTCTAAGTATTTTGGTGATTGAGTGCAAACACAAGTGCTCAAATGTGAATTTGTGTATATGAATGAACAAAGTGCAAGACAAGAACAAAGGTATGTTTCTAAGTCTTAATACATTGGTTTTGTGTACTGATATTCTTGTCTAAGTGTTAGAAACAGGAAGAAGAAGAAAAGAGGAGAGTTGGCTGTGTACAGCCAAAGGCTGTTTCGGGCTGGGGCACCGGACTGTCCGGTGTGCACCGGACAGTGTCCGGTGCGCCAGACCAGCGCGGAGCAAACCAGCCGCTCTCGGGTTTTCTCTGGCGACTTTCGGCTAAAATTCACCGGACTGTCCGGTGTGCACCGGACTGTCCGATGAGCCAACGGTCGGCCAGGCCAACGGTCGGCCGCGCGATCCGCGCGCGACACGTGGCCAAGCCAACGGTCGGAAGGGGGCACCGGACTGTCCGGTGTGCACCGGACATGTCCGGTGCGCCAACGTCTTCAGATCTACAACGGTCGTCTGCGCGGTTTATGGAAAGAAATCGGGCACCGGACACTGTCCGGTGTGCACCGGACTGTCCGGTGCGCCCGACAACAGAAGGCAAGGATAGCCTTCCAGATGTGTTCTCAACGGCTCCTAGCTGCCTTGGGGCTATAAAAGGGACCCCTAGGCGCCTGGAGGAGAACACCAAGCTTTCCTACAACATTCCTAAGCACCAAGACATCGATCTCGCGCATTCATTTCATTGTGATAGCATATAGAGCTCTTGTGGAGTTGTGAACTCTTTGATTTGTGTTGCGAGCTCTTGTTGCGACTTGTGTGCGTGTTGTTGCTCTGATCTTTTGAAGTCTTGTGTGCGTTGCTCATTCCCTTCCTTACTCCCTGATTCTTTGTGAACATCAAAAGTGTAAGGGCGAGAGGCTCCAAGTTGTGGAGATTCCTCGCAAAAAGGGATAAGAAAAGAAAAGCATAACACTGTGGTATTCAAGTTGATCATTGGATCACTTGAGAGGAGTTGAGTGCAACTCTCGTCCATTGGGACGCCACAACGTGGAGTAGGCAAGTATTTGTACTTGGCCGAACCACGGGATAAACCAATGTGTCTTCTCTGTGTTTGATCTTCTGTGGTTGTCGTATTGTGCAAGTTCTTCTCTCTAGCCACTTGGCATTAACTGTGCTAACTCTTAACCAAGTTTTGGTGGCTATAAGTTTAAGTTTTACAGGATCACCTATTCACCCCCCCCTCTAGGTGCTCTCAATTGGTATCAGAGCCGTTCTCTTCAAGAAAGGGACTAACCGCCCGAAGAGATGGATCCTAAAGGGAAGGGAATTGTGATCAACGACAAGGAGAAGGAGTCCTTTGTCAACGAGCCAAGGGATGACAAGTCCAACGACTCGGGCTCGGGCCACAAGCGAAAAGATGGGAAGAAGAAGAAGACAAGACGCATCAAGGAGATCGTCTACTACGACAGCGACGAATCCTCTTCTTCCCAAAAGGACAACAACGACTACGACAAACAAAAGACGGTTAACTCAAACTTTTCTTTTGATTATTCGCGCATTCCACATAGCTCACATGCTCATTTGCTCCCCATTCCACTTGGCAAGCCTCCTCACTTTGATGGAGAGGACTACGGATTTTGGAGTCACAAAATGCGTACTCACCTATTTTCTCTCCATCCAAGCATTTGGGAGATTGTAGAAAATGGAATGAAATTTGATAGCTCGGATAGTCCTTCAGTTATTAATGAACAGATCCATAAAAATGCACAAGCTACTACTGTGTTGCTAGCCTCTTTGTGCAGGGACGAGTATCACAAGGTGAGCGGCTTGGACAATGCCAAGCAGATTTGGGACACCCTCAAGATCTCCCATGAGGGGAATGATGTCACCTTACTCACCAAGATGGAGTTGGTGGAGGGCGAGCTCGGACGATTCGCGATGATAAGGGGCGAGGAGCCGACACAAACATACAACCGGCTCAAGATCCTTATCAACAAAATAAGGAGCTACGGAAGCACGCGATGGACGGATCACGACGTCGTCCGCCTAATGCTAAGGTCATTTACCGTTCTTGATCCTCACTTGGTGAACAATATTCGTGAAAATCCTAGGTACATCAAGATGTCGCCCGAAGAAATTCTTGGAAAATTTGTGAGTGGGCGAATGATGATCAAGGAGGCAAGGTACGTGGACGACGCGTTGAATGGCCCAATCCATGAGCCTCAAACCCATTGCTCTCAAGGCAACAAGGAGCAAGGAGGCGCTATCCAGCAAGGTGGCGCAAATTGAGGCGGCCGGTCTTAATGATGAAGAGATGGCCCTCATCATCAAAAGATTCAAGACGGTGCTAAAGGGTCGCAATGGACAGCCGAGCAAGACTAAGACCAAGGGAAAGCGATCATGCTTCAAATGCGGTAAGCTTGGTCATTTTATTGCTAACTGTCCAGATAATGAAAGTGACCAGGAAAAGGGGAACAAAAGGGAGAAGAAGAAGCACTACAAGAAGGCCAAGGGCGAGGCACATATCGGAAAGGAGTGGGATTCGGATTGCTCCTCCTCCGACTCCGACAATGAAGGACTCGCCGCCACCGCCTTCAACAAGTCATCTCTCTTCCCCAACGAGCGTTATACTTGCCTTATGGCAAGGGAGAAGAAGGTAAGTACTCGAGACACCACTTATGCTTCTTCTAGTGATGATTCTAGTGATGAAGATGAAATTGATTATTCATGCTTGTTTAAAGGCCTAGATAGAACCAAGGTAGACAAAATTAATGAATTGATTGATGCCTTGAATGATAAGAATATGCTTGTAGAAAAGCAAGAGGATTTGTTGTATGAAGAACATGATAAATTTGTTTGTGCACAAAACTCTCTTGCTCTAGAAATTAAAAGAAATGAAATGATTTCTTGTGAATTATCCTCTTGCCATGAGACAATTTCTAAATTAAGAAGCATTAATGATGATTTGAATGCTAAGTTAGAGATTGCTAGTAGATCTACCTCTTGTGTTGAAAATATTGTAACATGCACTAGGTGTAAAGATATTAACATTGAGGCTTATAGTGAACACCTAGCTTGCATTTCTAAATTAAATGAAGAGGTAGCTAGTCTTAATGCCCAACTTAAGACTAGCAAAAGTGAATTTGATAAGCTAAAATTTGCAAGGGATGCCTACACAATTGGCAGACATCCCTCGATTAAGGATGGACTTGGCTTCAAGAAGGAAGCCAAGAACTTAACAAGCCATAAGGCCCCCATTCCCGCTAAGGAGAAAGGAAAGGCCCCTATGGCTAGTAGTGCTAAAAAGAACCATGCTTTTCATGTATAATGATAGGAGACATACTAGAAATGCAAATAGAAGTTATGATGCTTGTGATTCATATGTTTGTGATTCTCATGCCATGTTGGCTTCTAGATCTTCCTATATGCATGGTAGAAATATGTCTAGGAGAAATGCTATTCATCATGTGCCTAGAAAGAATGTTCCTAGAAAAATCGTAAATGAATCTTCTACAATTTATCATGCCTTGAATGCTTCCTTTGCAATTTGTAGAAAGGATAGAAGGGTAATTGCTAGGAAGTTAGGGGCAAAATGCAAGGGTGATAAAACTTGCATTTGGATCCCTAAGGAAATTGTGACTAACCTTGTAGGACCCAACAAGAGTTGGGTACCTAAGTCCCAAGCCTAAATTTGCCTTGCAGGTTTATGCATCCGGAGGTTCAAGCTGGATTATCGACAGCGGATGCACAAACCATATGACGGGGGAGAAGAAAATGTTCACCTCCTACGTCAAGAATAAGGATTCCCAAGATTCAATCGTATTCGGTGATGGGAATCAAGGCAAAGTAAAAGGGCTAGGTAAAATTGCAATCTCCAATGAGCACTCTATCTCCAATGTGTTTTTAGTTGAGTCTCTTGGTTACAACTTGCTATCGGTTAGTCAATTATGCAATATGGGATATAACTGTCTATTTACAAATGTAGATGTGTCTGTCTTTAGAAGAAGTGATGGTTCACTAGCTTTTAAGGGTGTATTAGACGGCAAACTTTATTTAGTTGATTTTGCAAAAGAAGAGGCCGGTCTAGATGCATGCTTAATAGCTAAGACTAGCATGGGCTGGCTGTGGCATCGCCGCTTAGCACATGTGGGGATGAAGAACCTTCACAAGCTTCTAAAGGGAGAACACGTGATAGGTTTAACTAACGTTCAATTCGAAAAAGATAGACCTTGTGCAGCTTGTCAGGCAGGTAAACAGGTGGGAGGAGTACATCACAGCAAGAATGTGATGACCACATCAAGACCCCTGGAGCTGCTACATATGGACCTCTTCGGACCCGTCGCTTATCTGAGCATAGGAGGAAGTAAGTATGGTTTAGTTATTGTTGATGACTTTTCCCGCTTCACTTGGGTATTCTTTTTGCAGGATAAGTCTGAAACCCAAGGGACCCTCAAGCGCTTCCTCAGGAGAGCTCAAAATGAGTTTGAGCTCAAGGTGAAGAAGATAAGGAGCGACAACGGGTCCGAGTTCAAGAATCTACAAGTGGAGGAGTTCCTTGAAGAGGAAGGAACCAAGCACGAGTTCTCCGCTCCCTACACACCACAGCAAAATGGTGTGGTAGAAAGGAAGAACAGGACGCTCATCGATATGGCGAGGACGATGCTAGGAGAGTTCAAGACCCCCGAGTGCTTTTGGACGGAAGCCGTGAACACGGCTTGCCACGCCATCAACAGGGTCTACCTTCATCGCCTCCTCAAGAAGACGTCGTATGAGCTACTAACAGGTAACAAACCCAATGTATCCTACTTTCGTGTATTTGGGAGCAAGTGCTACATTCTAGTGAAGAAGGGTAGAAATTCTAAGTTTGCTCCCAAAGCGGTAGAAGGGTTTTTGTTAGGTTATGATTCAAATACAAAGGCGTATAGGGTCTTCAACAAATCATCGGGTTTGGTTGAAGTCTCTAGCGACGTTGTATTTGATGAAACTAATGGCTCTCCAAGAGAGCAAGTTGTTGATTGTGATGATGTAGATGAAGAAGATGTTCCGACGGCCGCTCTACGAACCATGGCGATTGGAGAAGTTCGGCCACAGGAACATGATGAACGAGAACAACCTTCTTCCTCAACTATGGTGCATCCCCCAACTCAAGACGATGAACAGGTTCATCAACAGGAGGCGTGTGATCAAGGGGGAGCACAAGATGATCATGTGATGGAGGAAGAAGCGCAACCGGCACCTCCAGCCCAAGTTCGAGCGACGATCCAAAGGGATCATCCCGTCGACCAAATTCTGGGTGACATTAGCAAGGGAGTAACTACTCGGTCTCGATTAGTTAATTTTTGTGAACATTACTCCTTTGTCTCTTCTATTGAGCCTTTCAGGGTAGAAGAGGCCTTGCTAGATCCGGACTGGGTGTTGGCCATGCAGGAAGAGCTAAACAACTTCAAGAGGAATGAAGTTTGGACACTGGTGCCTCGTCCCAAGCAGAATGTTGTGGGAACCAAGTGGGTGTTCCGCAACAAACAGGACGAGCACGGGGGTGGTGACGAGAAACAAGGCTCGACTTGTGGCAAAAGGTTATGCCCAAGTCGCAGGTTTGGATTTCGAGGAGACTTTTGCTCCTGTGGCTAGGCTAGAATCAATTCGTATCTTGCTAGCATATGCCGCTCACCATTCTTTCAGGTTGTACCAAATGGATGTGAAGAGCGCTTTCCTCAACGGGCCGATCAAGGAGGAGGTGTACGTGGAGCAACCCCCTGGCTTCGAGGATGAACGGTACCCCGACCACGTGTGTAAGCTCTCTAAGGCGCTCTATGGACTTAAGCAAGCCCCAAGAGCATGGTATGAATGCCTTAGAGATTTCTTAATTGCTAATGCTTTCAAGGTTGGGAAAGCCGATCCAACTCTTTTTACAAAGACATGTGACGGTGATTTGTTTGTGTGCCAAATTTATGTCGATGACATAATATTTGGTTCAACTAACCAAAAGTCTTGTGAAGAGTTCAGCAGGGTGATGACGCAGAAATTCGAGATGTCGATGATGGGCGAGTTGAACTACTTCCTTGGGTTCCAAGTGAAGCAACTCAAGGACGGCACCTTCATCTCCCAAACAAAGTACACGCAAGATCTGCTAAAGCGGTTTGGGATGAAGGACGCCAAGCCCGCAAAGACTCCGATGGGGACCGACGGACACACCGACCTCAACAAAGGAGGTAAGTCCGTTGATCAAAAAGCATACCGGTCAATGATAGGGTCTTTACTTTATTTATGTGCTAGTAGACCGGACATTATGCTTAGCGTATGCATGTGTGCTAGATTTCAATCTGATCCTAAGGAGTGTCACTTAGTGGCGGTGAAGCGAATTCTGAGATATTTAGTTGCTACGCCTTGCTTCGGACTCTGGTATCCAAAGGGGTCTACCTTTGACTTGGTTGGATACTCAGATTCCGACTATGCTGGATGTAAGGTCGATAGGAAGAGTACATCAGGGACGTGCCAATTCTTAGGAAGGTCCCTGGTGTCATGGAACTCTAAGAAACAAACTTCCGTTGCCCTATCCACCGCTGAGGGCCGAGTATGTTGCCGCAGGACAGTGTTTGCGCGCAACTACTTTGGATGAGGCAAACCCTCCGGGACTTTGGCTACAATCTGAGCAAAGTCCCACTCCTATGTGATAATGAGAGTGCTATCCGCATGGCGGAAAATCCTGTTGAGCACAGCCGCACAAAGCACATTGACATCCGGCATCACTTTTTGAGAGACCACCAGCAAAAGAGGGATATCGAAGTGTTTCATGTTAGCTCCGAGAACCAGCTAGCCGATATCCTTACCAAGCCTCTAGATGAGAAGACCTTTTGCAGGCTGCTTAGTGAGCTAAATGTCTTAGATTCGCGGAACTTGGATTGAATTGTAGCATACATGTGTTTATGCCTTTGATCATGTTCATGCTTATTGTGGTGCTCAAGTTGTACAAACACTCTCTGGACCTCACAAGTCCGTTGCAAAGTGATGCACATGTTTAGGGGGAGATGTGTGACAACTTGACCCTTTTGAGACTAACCATATGCTTGAGTTTGCTTGTTTTAGTCTCAACGGAGAATTGAAAGGGAAAAGGTGGACTTGGACCATGAAAGACTTCCACTGCACTCCGATGAGAGGGTAACTTATTCCAAGTTCATCTCATGAACTCTTATTACCATTTGCTCTTAATTGAAGATTTTGGTGAGGTAATGGGGTTCTGGGGCCACGATTGATCCCGTTTTGGTGCTTGATGCCAAAGGGGGAGAAAATCTAGGCCAAAGTGAAAAATGGATCAGCTACCACTTGAGAGATTTTGTAGAGCTTTTTGTTTTGTCAAACTCTTTTATTGTCTCTCTTGTCAAAAGTTGGCTTCTTGTGGGGAGAAGTGTTGATTATGGGAAAAAGGGGGAGTTTTTGAAATCTTTGATCAATATCTTTTGGAATGACTCTCTTTATGCTTCAACATGTGTGTTTGACTTAGAGATAGAGATTTGAGTTTGATTTGCAAAAACAAACCAAGTGGTGGCAAAGGATGATCCATATATGCCAAAATTGAATCAAAATGAATTTGAGTGTCATTTGAAGTAATTCTGCACTTGTTCTAGTTGCTTTATGTTGTGTTGGCATAAATCACCAAAAAGGGGGAGATTGAAAGGGAAATGTGCCCTCGGGCCATTTCTATGTATTTTGGTGATTGAGTGCAAACACAAGTGCTCAAATGTGAATTGTGTATATGAATGAACAAAGTGCAAGACAAGAACAAAGGTATATTTCTAAGTCTTAATACATTGGTTTTGTGTACTGATATTCTTGTCTAAGTGTTAGAAACAGGAAGAAGAAGAAAAGAGGAGAGTTGGCTGTGTACAGCCAAAGGCTGTTTCGGGCTGGGGCACCGGACTGTCCGGTGTGCACCGGACAGTGTCCGGTGCGCCAGACCAGCGCGGAGCAAACCAGCCGCTCTCGGGTTTTCTCTGGCGACTTTCGGCTAAAATTCACCGGACTGTCCGGTGAGCCAACGGTCGGCCAGGCCAACGGTCGGCCGCGCGATCCGCGCGCGACACGTGGCCAAGCCAACGGTCGGAAGGGGGGCACCGGACTGTCCGGTGTGCACCGGACATGTCCGGTGCGCCAACGTCTTCAGATCTACAACGGTCGTCTGCGCGGTTTATGGAAAGAAATCGGGCACCGGACACTGTCCGGTTTTGCACCGGACTGTCCGGTGCGCCCGACGACAGAAAGCAAGGATAGCCTTCCAGATGTGTTCTCAACGGCTCCTAGCTGCCTTGGGGCTATAAAAGGGACCCCTAGGCGCCTGGAGGAGAACACCAAGCTTTCCTACAACATTCCTAAGCACCAAGACATCGATCTCGCGCATTCGTTTCATTGTGATAGCATATAGAGCTCTTGTGAGTTGTGAAACTCTTTGATTTGTGTTGCGAGCTCTTGTTGCGACTTGTGTGCGTGTTGTTGCTCTGATCTTTTTGAAGTCTTGTGTGCGTTGCTCATTCCCTTCCTTACTCCGTGATTCTTTGTGAACATCAAAAGTGTAAGGGCGAGAGGCTCCAAGTTGTGGAGATTCCTCGCAAAAAGGGATAAGAAAAGAAAAGCATAACACTGTGGTATTCAAGTTGATCATTGGATCACTTGAGAGGAGTTGAGTGCAACTCTCGTCCGTTGGGACGCCACAACGTGGAGTAGGCAAGTATTTGTACTTGGCCGAACCACGGGATAAACCACTGTGTCTTCTCTGTGTTTGATCTTCTGTGGTTGTCGTATTGTGCAAGTTCTTCTCTCTAGCCACTTGGCATTAACTGTGCTAACTCTTAACCAAGTTTTGGTGGCTATAAGTTTAAGTTTTACAGGATCACCTATTCACCCCCCCCCCTCTAGGTGCTCTCAATGTTTCCTTGCCATAGATCACATTCTTGGATTTCTGGTGGAGACCATTTCTTGGTCAAAAATCCGTAGGTGTTAGCCTTCGGTATTATTGTAAATGGTCATTCATGGCTATTTTCGACAAAAATGGGGGTTGTGTGGCCATTGATCATCGACCAGAGGCTCATACACCTCACCCCACATATGTTTCCTTGCCATAGATCACATTCTTGGATTTCTGGTGGAGACCATTTCTTGGTCAAAAATCCGTACGTGTTAGCCTTTGGTATTTTTGAAAATGGTCATTCATGGTTATTTTCGACAAAAATGGGGGTTGTGTGGCCATTGATCGTCGACCAGAGGCTCATACACCTCACCCCACATATGTTTCCTTGTCGTAGATCACATTCTTGGATTTCTGTGGAGACCATTTCTTGGTCAAAAATCCGTAGGTGTTAGCCTTCGATATTATTGAAAATGGTCGTTCATGGCTCTTTTCGACAAAAATGGGGGTTGTGTGGCCATTGATCATCGACCAGACGCTCATACACCTCACCCCACATATGTTTCCTTGCCATAGATCACATTCTTGGATTTATGGTGGAGGACCATTTCTTGGTCAAAAATTCGTAGGTGTTAGCCTTCAGTGTCATTGAAAATGGTCGTTCATGGCTATTTTCGACAAAAATTAGGGTTGTGTGGCCATTGATCGTCGTCCAGAGGCTCATACACCTCACCCCACATATGTTTCCTTGCCATAGATCACATTCTTGGATTTCTGGTGGAGACCATTTCTTGGTCAAAAATCCGTAGGTGTTAGCCTTCGGTATTATTGAAAATGGTCATTCATGGCTATTTTCGGCAAAATGGGGTTGTGTGGCCATTTATCATCGACTAGAGGCTCATAAATCTCACCCCACATATGTTTCCTTGCCATAGATCACATTCTTGGATTTTTGGTGGAGACCATTTCTTGGTCAAAAACTCGTACGTGTTAGCCTTCGGTATTATTGAAAATGGTCGTTCATGGCTATTTTCGGCAAAATGGGGGTTGTGTGGCCATTGATCGTCGACCAGAGGCTCATACACCTCACCCCACATATGTTTCCTTGTCGTAGATCACATTCTTGGATTTCTGGTGGAGACCATTTCTTGGCCTAAAATCCGTAGGTGTTAGCCTCTAGTATTATTGAAAATGGTCGCTCATGGCTATTTTCAAGGTCGCTCATGGCTATTTCATAAAAAATGGGGGTTGTGTGGCCATTTATCATCGACTAGAGGCTCATAAACCTCACCCCACATATGTTTTCCTTGCCATAGATCACATTCTTGGATTTCTGGTGGAGACCATTTCTTGGTTAAATACTCGTACGTGTTAGCCTTCGGTATTATTGAAAATGGTCGTTCATGGCTATTTTCGGCAAAATGGGGGTTGTGTGGCCATTGATCATCGACCAGAGGCTCGTACACCTCACCCCACATATGTTTCCTTGCCATAGATCACATTCTTGGATTTCTGGTGGAGACCATTTCTTGGTCAAAAATCCGTAGGTGTTAGCCTTCAGTGTCATTGAAAATGGTCGTTCATGGCTATTTTCGACAAAAATGGGGGTTGTGTGGCCATTGATGATCGACCAGAGGCTCGTACACCTCACCCCACATATGTTTCCTTGCCATAGATCACATTCTTGGATTTCTGGTGGAGACCATTTCTTGGTCAAAAATCCGTAGGTGTTAGCCTTCGGTATTATTGTAAATGGTCATTCATGGCTATTTTCGACAAAAATGGGGGTTGTGTGGCCATTGATCTTCGACCAGAGGCTCATACACCTAACTACACATATGTTTCCTTGCCATAGATCACATTCTTGGATTTATGGTGGAGACCATTTCTTGGTCAAAAATCCGTAGGTGTTAGCCTTCAGTGTCATTGAAAATGGTCGTTCATGGCTATTTTCGACAAAAATTAGGGTTGTGTGGCCATTGATCGTCGACTAGAGGCTCATACACCTCACCCCACATATGTTTCCTTGCCATAGATCACATTCTTGGATTTCTGGTGGAGACCATTTCTTGGGCAAAAATCCGTAGGTGTTAGCCTTTGGTATTTTTGAAAATGGTCATTCATGGCTATTTTCGACAAAAATGGGGGTTGTGTGGCCATTGATCTTCGACCAGAGGCTCATAAACCTCACCCCACATATGTTTCCTTGCCATAGATTACATTCTTGGATTTATGGTGGAGACCATTTCTTGGTCAAAAATCCGTAGGTGTTAGCCTTCAGTGTCATTGAAAATGGTCGTTCATGGCTATTTTCGACAAAAATTAGGGTTGTGTGGCCATTGATCGTCGACCAGAGGCTCATACACCTCACCCCACATATGTTTCCTTGCCATAGATTACATTCTTGGATTTCTGGTGGAAACCATTTCTTGGTTAAAAACTCGTACGTGTTAGCCTTCGGTATTATTGAAAATGGTCGTTCATGGCTATTTTCGACAAAAATTAGGGTTGTGTGGCCATTGATCGTCGACCAGAGGCTCATACACCTCACCCCACATATGTTTCCTTGCCATAGATCACATTCTTGGATTTCTGGTGGAGACCATTTCTTGGTCAAAAATCCGTAGGTGTTAGCCTTCGATATTATTGAAAATGGTCGTTCATGGCTATTTTCGACAAAAATGGGGGTTGTGTGGCCATTGATCATCGACCAGAGGCTCATACACCTCACCCCACATATGTTTCCTTGCCATAGATCACATTCTTGGATTTCTGGTGGAGACCATTTCTTGGTCAAAAATCCGTAGGTGTTAGCCTTCGGTATTATTGAAAATGGTCGTTCATGGCTATTTTCGACAAAAATGGGGGTTGTGTGGCCATTGATCATCGACCAGACGCTCATACACCTCACCCCACATATGTTTCCTTGCCATAGATCACATTCTTGGATTTTTGGTGGAGACCATTTCTTGGTCTAAAATTTGTAGGTGTTAGCCTCTAGTATTATTGAAAATGGTCGCTCATGGCTATTTTCATAAAAAATGGGGGTTGTGTGGCCATTTATCATCGACTAGAGGCTCATAAACCTCACCCCACATATGTTTCCTTGCCATAGATCACATTCTTGGATTTCTGGTGGAGACCATTTCTTGGTCAAAAATCCGTACGTGTTAGCCTTTGGTATTTTTGAAAATGGTCGTTCATGGCTTGGTCGATGATCAATGGCCACACAACCCCCATTTTTTATGAAAATAGCCATGAGCGACCATTTTCAATAATACTAGAGGCTAAGACCTACGGATTTTTGACCAAGAAATGGTCTCCACCAGAAATCCAAGAATGTGATCTACGACAAGGAAACATATGTGGGGTGAGGTGTATGAGCCTCTAGTCGACGATCAATGGCCACACAACCCCCATTTTGCCGAAAATAGCCATGAATGACCATTTTCAATAATACCGAAGGCTAACACCTACGGATTTTTGACCAGGAAATGGTCTCCACCAGAAATCCAAGAATGTGATCTATGGCAAGGAAACATATGTGGGGTGAGGTGTACGAGCCTCTGGTCGATGATCAATAGCCACAGAACCCCCATTTTGCCGAAAATAGCCATGAACGACCATTTTCAATAATACCGAAGGCTAACACCTACGGATTTTTGACCAAGAAATGGTCTCCACCAGAAATCCAAGAATGTGATCTATGGCAAGGAAACATATGTGGGGTGAGGTGTACGAGCCTCTGGTCGATGATCAATGGCCACAGAACCCCCATTTTGCCGAAAATAGCCATGAACGACCATTTTCAATAATACCGAAGGCTAACACGTACGAGTTTTTGACCAAGAAATGGTCTCCACCAGAAATCCAAGAATGTGATCTATGGCAAGGAAACATATGTGGGGTGAGGTGTATGAGCCTCTGGTCGACGATCAATGGCCACACAACCCCTAATTTTTGTCGAAAATAGCCATGAACGACCATTTTCAATGACACTGAAGGCTAACACCTACGGATTTTTGACCAAGAAATGGTCTCCACCAGAAATCCAAGAATGTGATCTATGGCAAGGAAACATATGTGGGGTGAGGTGTATGAGCCTCTAGTCGATGATCAATGGCCACACAACCCCCATTTTTGTCGAAAATAGCCATGAATGACCATTTTCAAAAATACCAAAGGCTAACACATTCGGATTTTTGCCCAAGAAATGGTCTCCACCAGAAATCCAAGAATGTGATCTATGGCAAGGAAACATATGTGGGGTGAGGTGTACGAGCCTCTGGTCGATGATCAATGGCCACACAACCCCCATTTTGCCGAAAATAGCCATGAATGACCATTTTCAATAATACCGAAGGCTAATACGTACGAGTTTTTAACCAAGAAATGGTCTCCACCAGAAATCCAAGAATGTGATCTATGGCAAGGAAACATATGTGGGGTGAGGTGTATGAGCGTCTGGTCGATGATCAATGGCCACACAACCCCCATTTTTGTCGAAAATAGCCATGAACGACCATTTTCAATAATACCGAAGGCTAACACGTACGGATTTTTGACCAAGAAATGGTCTCCACCAGAAATCCAAGAATGTGATCTATGGCAAGGAAACATATGTGGGGTGAGGTGTATGAGCCTCTAGTCGATGATCAATGGCCACACAACCCCCATTTTTGTCGAAAATAGCCATGAATGACCATTTTCAAAAATACCAAAGGCTAACACGTATGGATTTTTGACCAAGAAATGGTCTCCACCAGAAATCCAAGAATGTGATCTACGACAAGGAAACATATGTGGGGTGAGTTGTATGAGCCTCTGGTCGACGATCAATGGCCACACAACCCCCATTTTGCCGAAAATAGCCATGAATGACCATTTTCAATAATACCGAAGGCTAACACGTACGAGTTTTTAACCAAGAAGTGGTTTCCACCAGAAATCCAAGAATGTAATCTATGGCAAGGAAACATATGTGGGGTGAGGTTTATGAGCCTCTAGTCGATGATAAATGGCCACACAACCCCCATTTTTTATGAAAATAGCCATGAGCGACCTTGAAAATAGCCATGAGCGACCATTTTCAATAATACTAGAGGCTAACACCTACGGATTTTAGACCAAGAAATGGTCTCCACCAGAAATCCAAGAATGTGATCTACGACAAGGAAACATATGTGGGGTGAGGTGTATGAGCCTCTAGGTCGATGATCAATGGCCACACAACCCCCATTTTTGTCGAAAATAGCCATGAATGACCATTTACAATAATACCGAAGGCTAACACCTACGGATTTTTGACCAAGAAATGGTCTCCACCAGAAATCCAAGAATGTGATCTATGGCAAGGAAACATATGTGGGGTGAGGTGTACGAGCCTCTGGTCGATGATCAATGGCCACACAACCCCCATTTTTTATGAAAATAGCCATGAGCGACCATTTTCAATAATACTAGAGGCTAAGACCTACGGATTTTTGACCAAGAAATGGTCTCCACTAGAAATCCAAGAATGTGATCTACGACAAGGAAACATATGTGGGGTGAGGTGTATGAGCCTCTAGTCGACGATCAATGGCCACACAACCCCCATTTTGCAGAAAATAGCCATGAATGACCATTTTCAATAATACCGAAGGCTAACACCTACGGATTTTTGACCAGGAAATGGTCTCCACCAGAAATCCAAGAATGTGATCTATGGCAAGGAAACATATGTGGGGTGAGGTGTACGAGCCTCTGGTCGATGATCAATGGCCACAGAACCCCCATTTTGCCCAAAATAGCCATGAACGACCATTTTCAATAATACCGAAGGCTAACACCTACGGATTTTTGACCAAGAAATGGTCTCCACCAGAAATCCAAGAATGTGATCTATGGCAAGGAAACATATGTGGGGTGAGGTGTACGAGCCTCTGGTCGATGATCAATGGCCACAGAACCCCCATTTTGCCGAAAATAGCCATGAACGACCATTTTCAATAATACCGAAGGCTAACACGTACGAGTTTTTGACCAAGAAATGGTCTCCACCAGAAATCCAAGAATGTGATCTATGGCAAGGAAACATATGTGGGGTGAGGTGTATGAGCCTCTGGTCGACGATCAATGGCCACACAACCCTAATTTTTGTCGAAAATAGCCATGAACGACCATTTTCAATGACACTGAAGGCTAACACCTACGGATTTTTGACCAAGAAATGGTCTCCACCAGAAATCCAAGAATGTGATCTATGGCAAGGAAACATATGTGGGGTGAGGTGTATGAGCCTCTAGTCGATGATCAATGGCCACACAACCCCCATTTTTGTCGAAAATAGCCATGAATGACCATTTTCAAAAATACCAAAGGCTAACACGTATGGATTTTTGCCCAAGAAATGGTCTCCACCAGAAATCCAAGAATGTGATCTATGGCAAGGAAACATATGTGGGGTGAGGTGTACGAGCCTCTGGTCGATGATCAATGGCCACACAACCCCCATTTTGCCGAAAATAGCCATGAATGACCATTTTCAATAATACCGAAGGCTAATACGTACGAGTTTTTAACCAAGAAATGGTCTCCACCAGAAATCCAAGAATGTGATCTATGGCAAGGAAACATATGTGGGGTGAGGTGTATGAGCGTCTGGTCGATGATCAATGGCCACACAACCCCCATTTTTGTCGAAAATAGCCATGAACGACCATTTTCAATAATACTGAAGGCTAACACGTACGGATTTTTGACCAAGAAATGGTCTCCACCAGAAATCCAAGAATGTGATCTATGGCAAGGAAACATATGTGGGGTGAGGTGTATGAGCCTCTAGTCGATGATCAATGGCCACACAACCCCCATTTTTGTCGAAAATAGCCATGAATGACCATTTTCAAAAATACCAAAGGCTAACACGTATGGATTTTTGACCAAGAAATGGTCTCCACCAGAAATCCAAGAATGTGATCTACGACAAGGAAACATATGTGGGGTGAGTTGTATGAGCCCCTGGTCGACGATCAATGGCCACACAACCCCCATTTTGCCGAAAATAGCCATGAATGACCATTTTCAATAATACCGAAGGCTAACACGTACGAGTTTTTAACCAAGAAGTGGTTTCCACCAGAAATCCAAGAATGTAATCTATGGCAAGGAAACATATGTGGGGTGAGGTTTATGAGCCTCTAGTCGATGATAAATGGCCACACAACCCCCATTTTTTATGAAAATAGCCATGAGCGACCTTGAAAATAGCCATGAGCGACCATTTTCAATAATACTAGAGGCTAACACCTACGGATTTTAGACCAAGAAATGGTCTCCACCAGAAATCCAAGAATGTGATCTACGACAAGGAAACATATGTGGGGTGAGGTGTATGAGCCTCTGGTCGATGATCAATGGCCACACAACCCCCATTTTTGTCGAAAATAGCCATGAATGACCATTTACAATAATACCGAAGGCTAACACCTACGGATTTTTGACCAAGAAATGGTCTCCACCAGAAATCCAAGAATGTGATCTATGGCAAGGAAACATATGTGGGGTGAGGTGTACGAGCCTCTGGTCGATGATCAATGGCCACACAACCCCCATTTTGCCTGAAAATAGCCATGAACGACCATTTTCAATAATACCGAAGGCTAACACGTACGAGTTTTTAACCAAGAAATGGTCTCCACCAGAAATCCAAGAATGTGATCTATGGCAAGGAAACATATGTGGGGTGAGGTTTATGAGCCTCTAGTCGATGATAAATGGCCACACAACCCCCATTTTTTATGAAAATAGCCATGAGCGACCATTTTCAATGATACTAGAGGCTAAGACCTACGGATTTTTACCAAGAAATGGTCTCCACCAGAAATCCAAGAATGTGATCTATGGCAAGGAAACATATGTGGGGTGAGGTGTATGAGCCTCTAGTCGATGATCAATGGCCACACAACCCCCATTTTTGTCGAAAATAGCCATGAATGACCATTTTCAAAAATACCAAAGGCTAACATGTACGGATTTTTAACCAAGAAATGGTCTCCACCAGAAATCCAAGAATGTGATCTATGGCAAGGAAACATATGTGGGGTGAGGTGTACGAGCCTCTGGTCGATGATCAATGGCCACACAACCCCCATTTTGCCGAAAATAGCCATGAATGACCATTTTCAATAATACCGAAGGCTAACACGTACGAGTTTTTAACCAAGAAATGGTTTCCACCAGAAATCCAAGAATGTAATCTATGGCAAGGAAACATATGTGGGGTGAGGTTTATGAGCCTCTGGTCGAAGATCAATGGCCACACAACCCCCATTTTTGTCGAAAATAGCCATGAATGACCATTTTCAAAAATACCAAAGGCTAACACGTACGGATTTTTGACCAAGAAATGGTCTCCACCAGAAATCCAAGAATGTGATCTATGGCCAGGAAACATATGTGGGGTGAGGTGTATGAGCGTCTGGTCGATGATCAATGGCCACACAACCCCCATTTTTGTCGAAAATAGCCATGAACGACCATTTTCAATAATGCCGAAAATAGCCATGAATGACCATTTTCAATAATACCGAAGGCTAACACGTACGAGTTTTTAACCAAGAAATGGTCTCCACCAGAAATCCAAGAATGTGATCTATGGCAAGGAAACATATGTGGGGTGAGGTTTATGAGCCTCTAGTTGATGATAAATGGCCACACAACCCCCATTTTGTTATGAAAATAGCCATGAGCGACCTTGAATATAGCCATGAGCGACCATTTTCAATAATACTAGAGGCTAACACCTACGGATTTTAGACCAAGAAATGGTCTCCACCAGAAATCCAAGAATGTGATCTATGGCGATGAAACATATGTGGGGTGAGTTGTATGAGCGTCTGGTCGATGATCAATGGCCACACAACCCCCATTTTTGTCGAAAATAGCCATGAATGACCATTTACAATAATACCGAAGGCTAACACCTACGGATTTTTGACCAAGAAATGGTCTCCACCAAAAATCCAAGAATGTGATCTATGGCAAGGAAACATATGTGGGGTGAGGTGTATGAGCCTGTGGTCAATGATCAATGGCCACACAACCCCCATTTTTATGAAAATATCCATGAGCGACCTTGAAAATAGCCATGAGCGACCATTTTCAATAATACTAGAGGCTAACACCTACGGATTTTGGACCAAGAAATGGTCTCCACCAGAAATCCAAGAATGTGATCTATGGCAAGGAAACATATGTGGGGTGAGGTGTACGAGCGTCTGGTCGATGATCAATGGCCACACAACCCCCATTTTTGTCGAAAATAGCCATGAACGACCATTTTCAATAATACCGAAGGCTAACACCTACGGATTTTTGACCAAGAAATGGTCTCCACCAGAAATCCAAGAATGTGATCTATGGCAAAGAAACATATGTGGGTGAGATTTATGAGCCTCTAGTCGATGATAAATGGCCACACAACCCCCATTTTTATGAAAATAGCCATGAGCGACCTTGAAAATAGCCATGAGCGACCATTTTCAATAATACTAGAGGCTAACACCTACGGATTTTAGACCAAGAAATGGTCTCCACCAGAAATCCAAGAATGTGATCTATGGCAAGGAAACATATGTGGGGTGAGGTGTATGAGCGTCTGGTTGATGATCAATGGCCACACAACCCCCATTTTTGTCGAAAATAGCCATGAACGACCATTTTCAATAATACCGAAGGCTAACACCTACGGATTTTTGACCAAGAAATGGTCTCCACCAAAAATCCAAGAATGTGACCTATGGCAAGGAAACATATGTGGGGTGAGGTGTACGAGCCTCTGGTCGATGATCAATGGCCACACAACCCCCATTTTTTATGAAAATATCCATGAACGACCATTTTCAATGACACTGAAGGCTAACACCTACGTATTTTGACCAAGAAATGGTCTCCACCATAAATCCAAGAATGTAATCTATGGCAAGGAAACATATGTGGGGTGAGGTTTATGAGCCTCTGGTCGAAGATCAATGGCCACACAACCCCCATTTTTGTCGAAAATAGCACATGAATGACCATTTTCAAAAATACCAAAGGCTAACACCTACGGATTTTTGCCCAAGAAATGGTCTCCACCAGAAATCCAAGAATGTGATCTATGGCAAGGAAACATATGTGGGGTGAGGTGTATGAGCCTCTGGTCGACGATCAATGGCCACACAACCCTAATTTTTGTCGAAAATAGCCATGAACGACCATTTTCAATGACACTGAAGGCTAACACCTACGGATTTTTGACCAAGAAATGGTCTCCACAATAAATCCAAGAATGTGATCTATGGCAAGGAAACATATGTGTAGTGAGATGTATGAGCCTCTGGTCGAAGATCAATGGCCACACAACCCCCATTTTTGTCGAAAATAGCCATGAACGACCATTTTCAATAATATCGAAGGCTAACACCTACGAATTTTTGACCAAGAAATGGTCTCCACCAGAAATCCAAGAATGTGATCTAAGACAAGGAAACATATGTGGGGTGAGGTGTATGAGCCTCTGGTCGATGATCAATGGCCACACAACCCCCATTTTTTTATGAAAATAGCCATGAACGACCATTTTCAATGACACTGAAGGCTAACACCTACGGATTTTTGACCAAGAAATGGTCTCCACCATAAATCCAAGAATGTAATCTATGGCAAGGAAACATATGTGGGGTGAGGTTTATGAGCCTCTGGTCGAAGATCAATGGCCACACAACCCCCATTTTTGTCGAAAATAGCCATGAATGACCATTTTCAAAAATACCAAAGGCTAACACCTACGGATTTTTGCCCAAGAAATGGTCTCCACCAGAAATCCAAGAATGTGATCTATGGCAAGGAAACATATGTGGGGTGAGGTGTATGAGCCTCTGGTCGACGATCAATGGCCACACAACCCTAATTTTTGTCGAAAATAGCCATGAACGACCATTTTCAATGACACTGAAGGCTAACACCTACGGATTTTTGACCAAGAAATGGTCTCCACCAGAAATCCAAGAATGTGATCTATGGCAAGGAAACATATGTGGGGTGAGGAATATGAGCCTCTGGTCGACGATCAATGGCCACACAACCCCCATTTTGCCGAAAATAGCCATGAATGACCATTTTCAATAATACCGAAGGCTAACACGTACGAGTTTTTAACCAAGAAATGGTCTCCACCAGAAATCCAAGAATGTGATCTATGGCAAGGAAACATATGTGGGGTGAGGTGTATGAGCCTCTGGTCGACGATCAATGGCCACACAACCCCCATTTTTGTCGAAAATAGCCATGAACGACCATTTTCAATAATATCGAAGGCTAACACCTACGGATTTTTGACCAAGAAATGGTCTCCACCAGAAATCCAAGAATGTGATCTACGACAAGGAAACATATGTGGGGTGAGGTGTATGAGCCTCTGGTCGACGATCAATGGCCACACAACCCCCATTTTGCCGAAAATAGCCATGAATGACCATTTTCAATAGTACCGAAGGCTAACACGTACGAGTTTTTAACCAAGAAATGGTTTCCACCAGAAATCCAAGAATGTAATCTATGGCAAGGAAACATATGTGGGGTGAGGTTTATGAGCCTCTAGTCGATGATAAATGGCCACACAACCCCCATTTTTTATGAAAATAGCCATGAGCGACCTTGAAAATAGCCATGAGCGACCATTTTCAATAATACTAGAGGCTAACACCTACGGATTTTAGACCAAGAAATGGTCTCCACCAGAAATCCAAGAATGTGATCTATGGTAAGGAAACATATGTGGGGTGAGGTGAATGAGCCTCTAGTCGATGATCAATGGCCACACAACCCCCATTTTTGTCGAAAATAGCCATGAATGACCATTTACAATAATACCGAAGGCTAACACCTACGGATTTTTGACCAAGAAATGGTCTCCACCAGAAATCCAAGAATGTGATCTATGGCAAGGAAACATATGTGGGGTGAGGTGTATGAGCCTCTGGTCGATGATCAATGGCCACACAACCCCTATTTTTTATGAAAATAGCCATGAGCGACCTTGAAAATAGCCATGAGCGACCATTTTCAATAATACTAGAGGCTAACACCTACGGATTTTAGACCAAGAAATGGTCTCCACCAGAAATCCAAGAATGTGATCTATGGCAAGGAAACATATGTGGGGTGAGGTGTATGAGCGTCTGGTCGATGATCAATGGCAACACAACCCCCATTTTTGTCGAAAATAGCCATGAACGACCATTTTCAATAATATCGAAGGCTAACACCTACGGATTTTTGACCAAGAAATGGTCTCCACCAGAAATCCAAGAATGTGATCTATGGCAAGGAAACATATGTGGGGTGAGGTGTATGAGCCTCTAGTCGATGATCAATGGCCACACAACCCCCATTTTTGTCGAAAATAGCCATGAATGACCATTTTCAAAAATACCAAAGGCTAACACGTACGGATTTTTGACCAAGAAATGGTCTCCACCAGAAATCCAAGAATGTGATCTACGACAAGGAAACATATGTGGGGTGAGGTGTATGAGCCTCTGGTCGACGATCAATGGCCACACAACCCCCATTTTGTCGAAAATAGCCATGAATGACCATTTTCATGAATATCGAAGGCTAACACCTACGGATTTTTGACCAAGAAATGGTCTCCACCAGAAATCCAAGAATGTGATCTACGACAAGGAAACATATGTGGGGTGAGGTGTATGAGCCTCTGGTCGACGATCAATGGCCACACAACCCCCATTTTGCCGAAAATAGCCATGAATGACCATTTTCAATAATACCGAAGGCTAACACGTACGAGTTTTTAACCAAGAAATGGTTTCCACCAGAAATCCAAGAATGTAATCTATGGCAAGGAAACATATGTGGGGTGAGGTTTATGAGCCTCTAGTCGATGATAAATGGCCACACAACCCCCATTTTTTATGAAAATATCCATGAGCGACCTTGAAAATAGCCATGAGCGACCATTTTCAATAATACTAGAGGCTAACACCTACGGATTTTAGACCAAGAAATGGTCTCCACCAGAAATCCAAGAATGTGATCTATGGCAAGGAAACATATGTGGGGTGAGGTGTATGAGCGTCTGGTCGATGATCAATGGCCACACAACCCCCATTATTGTCGAAAATAGCCATGAACGACCATTTTCAATAATACCGAAGGCTAACACCTACGGATTTTTGACCAAGAAATGGTCTCCACCAGAAATCCAAGAATGTGATCTATGGCAAGGAAACATATGTGGGGTGAGATTTATGAGCCTCTAGTCGATGATAAATGGCCACACAACCCCCATTTTTTTAATGAAAATAGCCATGAGCGACCATTTTCAATAATATTAGAGGCTAAGACCTACGGATTTTTGACCAAGAAATGGTCTCCACCAGAAATCCAAGAATGTGATCTACTGGCAAGGAAACATATGTGGGGTGAGGTCTATGAGCGTCTGGTCGATGATCAATGGCCACACAACCCCCATTTTGCCGAAAATAGCCATGAATGACCATTTTCAATAATATCGAAGGCTAACACCTACGGATTTTTGACCAAGAAATGGTCTCCACCAGAAATCCAAGAATGTGATCTATGGCAAGGATACATATGAGGGGTGAGGTGTATTAGCCTCTGGTCGATGATCAATGGCCACACAACCCCCATTTTTGTCGAAAATAGCCATGAACGACCATTTTCAATAATACCGAAGGCTAAAACGTACGAGTTTTTAACCAAGAAATGGTCTCCACCAGAAATCCAAGAATGTGATCTATGGCAAGGAAACATATGTGGGGTGAGGTTTATGAGCCTCTAGTCGATGATAAATGGCCACACAACCCCCATTTTTTATGAAAATAGCCATGAGCGACCATTTTCAATAATACTAGAGGCTAACACCTACGGATTTTAGACCAAGAAATGGTCTCCACCAGAAATCCAAGAATGTGATCTATGGCAAGGAAACATATGTGGGGTGAGGTGTATGAGCGTCTTGTCGATGATCAATGGCCACACAACCCCCATTTTTGTCGAAAATAGCCATGAATGACCATTTACAATAATACCGAAGGCTAACAGCAACAGATATTTGACCAAGAAATGGTCTCCACCAGAAATCCAAGAATGTGATCTATGGCAAGGAAACATATGTGGGGTGAGGTGTATGAGCCTCTGGTCGATGATCAATGGCCACACAACCCCCATTTTTATGAAAATAGCCATGAGCGACCTTGAAAATAGCCATGAGCGACCATTTTCAATAATACTAGAGGCTAACACCTACGGATTTTAGACCAAGAAATGGTCTCCACCAGAAATCCAAGAATGTGATCTATGGCAAGGAAACATATGTGGGGTGAGGTGTACGAGCCTCTGGTCGATGATCAATGGCCACACAACCCCCATTTTTGTCGAAAATAGCCATGAATGACCATTTTCAATAATACCGAAGGCTAACACGTACGAGTTTTTAACCATGAAATGGCATGAATGACCATTTTCAATAATACTGAAGGCTAACACCTACGGATTTTTGACCAAGAAATGGTCTCCACCAGAAATCCAAGAATGTGATCTATGGCAATGAAACATATGTGGGGTGAGGTGTATGAGCCTCTGGTCGATGATCAATGGCCACACAACCCCCATTTTTGTTGAAAATAGCCATGAATGACCATTTTCAATAATACCGAAGGCTAACACGTACGAGTTTTTAACCATGAAATGGTTTCCACCAGAAATCCAAGAATGTAATCTATGGCAAGGAAACATATGTGGGGTGAGGTTTATGAGCCTCTAGTCGATGATAAATGGCCACACAACCCCCATTTTTTATGAAAATAGCCATTAGCGACCTTGAAAATAGCCATGAGCGAACATTTTCAATAATACTAGAGGCTAACACCTACGGATTTTTGACCAAGAAATGGTCTCCACCAAAAATCCAAGAATGTGATCTATGGCAAGGAAACATATGTGGGGTGAGGTGTATGAGCATCTGGTCGATAATCAATGGCCACACAACCCCCATTTTGCCGAAAATAGCCATGAATGACCATTTTCAATAATACCGAAGGCTAACACGTACGAGTTTTTAACCAAGAAATGGTTTCCACCAGAAATCCAAGAATGTAATCTATGGCAAGGAAACATATGTGGGGTGAGGTGTACGAACCTCTGGTCGATGATCAATGGCCACACAACCCCCATTTTTTATGAAAATAGCCATGAGCGACCATTTTCAATAATACTAGAGGCTAAGACCTACGGATTTTTGACCAAGAAATGGTCTCCACCAGAAATCCAAGAATGTGATCTATGGCAAGGAAACATATGTGGGGTGAGGTGTATGAGCCTCTGGTCGATGATCAATGGCCACACAACCCCCATTTTTGTCGAAAATAGCCATGAATGACCATTTACAATAATACCGAAGGCTAACACCTACGGATTTTTGACCAAGAAATGGTCTCCACCAGAAATCCAAGAATGTGATCTATGGCAAGGAAACATATGTGGGGTGAGGTGTATGAGCGTCTGGTCGATGATCAATGGCCACAGAACCCCCATTTTTGTCAAAAATAGCCATGAATGACCATTTTCAATAATACCGAAGGCTAACACCTACGGATTTTTGACCAAGAAATGGTCTCCACCAGAAATCCAAGAATGTGATCTATGGCAAGGAAACATATGTGTAGTGAGGTGTATGAGCCTCTGGTCGAATATCAATGGCCACACAACCCCCATTTTTGTCGAAAATAGCCATGAACGACCATTTTCAATAATATCGAAGGCTAACACCTACGGATTTTTGACCAAGAAATGGTCTCCACCAGAAATCCAAGAATGTGATCTATGGCAAGGAAACATATGTGGGGTGAGGTGTATGAGCCTCTGGTCGACGATCAATGGCCACACAACCCCCATTTTGCCGAAAATAGCCATGAATGACCATTTTCAATAATACCGAAGGCTAACACGTACGAGTTTTCAACCAAGAAATGGTCTCCACCAGAAATCCAAGAATGTGATCTATGGCAAGGAAACATATGTGGGGTGAGGTGTATGAGCCTCTGGTCGATGATCAATGGCCACACAACCCCCATTTTTGTCGAAAATAGCCATGAACGACCATTTTCAATAATACCGAAGGCTAACTCCTACGGATTTTTGACCAAGAAATGGTCTCCACCAGAAATCCAAGAATGTGATCTATGGCAAGGTAACATATGTGGGGTGAGGTGTATGAGCCTCTAGTCGATGATCAATGGCCACACAACCCCCATTTTTGTCGAAAATAGCCATGAATGACCATTTACAATAATACCGAAGGCTAACACCTACGGATTTTTGACCAAGAAATGGTCTCCACCAGAAATCCAAGAATGTGATCTATGGCAAGGAAACATATGTGGGGTGAGGTGTATGAGCCTCTGGTCGATGATCAATGGCCACACAACCCCCATTTTTGTCGAAAATAGCCATGAACGACCATTTTCAATAATACCGAAGGCTAACACGTACGAGTTTTTAACCAAGAAATGGTTTCCACTAGAAATCCAAGAATGTAATCTATGGCAAGTAAACATATGTGGGGTGAGGTTTATGAGCCTCTAGTCGATGATAAATGGCCACACAACCCCCATTTTTTATGAAAATAGCCATGAGCGACCTTGAAAATAGCCATGAGCGACCATTTTCAATAATACTAGAGGCTAACACCTACGGATTTTAGACCAAGAAATGGTCTCCACTAGAAATCCAAGAATGTGATCTATGCAAGGAAACATATGTGGGGTGAGGTGTATGAGCGTCTGGTCGATGATCAATGGCCACACAACCCCCATTTTTGTCGAAAATAGCCATGAACGACCATTTTCAATAATACCAAAGGCTAACACCTACGGATATTTGACCAAGAAATGGTCTCAACTAGAAATCCAAGAATGTGATCTATGGCAAGGAAACATATGTGGGGTGAGGTTTATGATCCTCTAGCCAATGATAAATGGCCACACAACCCCCATTTTTTATGAAAATAGCCATGAGCAACCTTGAAAATAGCCATGAGCGACCATTTTCAATAATACTAGAGGCTAACACCTACGGATTTTAGACCAAGAAATGGTCTCCACCAGAAATCCAAGAATGTGATCTATGGCAAGGAAACATATGTGGGGTGAGGTGTATGAGCGTCTGGTCGATGATCAATGGCCACACAACCCGCATTTTTGTCGAAAATAGCCATGAACGACCATTTTCAATAATACCGAAGGCTAACACCTACGGATTTTTGACCAAGAAATGGTCTCCACCAGAAATCCAAGAATGTGATATATGGCAAGGAAACATATGTGGGGTGAGGTGTATGAGCCTCTAGTCGATGATCAATGGCCACACAACCCCCATTTTTGTCGAAAATTGCCATGAATGACCATTTTCAAAAATACCAAAGGCTAACACGTACGGATTTTTAACCAAGAAATGGTCTCCACCAGAAATCCAAGAATGTGATCTATGGCAAGGAAACATATGTGGGGTGAGGTGTACGAGCCTCTGGTCGATGATCAATGGCCACACAACTCCCATTTTGCCGAAAATAGCCATGAATGACCATTTTCAATAATACCGAAGGCTAACACGTACGAGTTTTTAACCAAGAAATGGTTTCCACCAGAAATCCAAGAATGTAATCTATGGCAAGGAAACATATGTGGGGTGAGGTTTATGAGCCTCTAGTCGATGATAAATGGCCACACAACCCCCATTTTTTATGAAAATAGCCATGAGCGACCTTGAAAATAGCCATGAGCGACCATTTTCAATAATATTAGAGGCTAAGACCTACGGATTTTTGACCAAGAAATGGTCTCCACTAGAAATCCAAGAATGTGATCTATGGCAAGGAAACATATGTGGGGTGAGGTGTATGAGCCTCTGGTCGATGATCAATGCCCACACAACCCCCATTTTTGTCGAAAATAGCCATGAATGACCATTTACAATAATACCGATGGCTAACACCTACGGATTTTTGACCAAGAAATGGTCTCCACCAGAAATCCAAGAATGTGATCTATGGCAAGGAAACATATGTGGGGTGAGGTGTATGAGCCTCTGGTCGATGATCAATGGCCACACAACCCCCATTTTTGTCGAAAATAGCCATGAACGACCATTTTCAATAATATCGAAGGCTAACACCTACTGATTTTTGACCAAGAAATGGTCTCCACCAGAAATCCAAGAATGTGATCTACGACAAGGAAACATATGTGGGGTGAGGTGTATGAGCCTCTGGTCAACGATAAATGGCCACACAACCCCCATTTTGCCGAAAATAGCCATGAATGACCATTTTCAATAATACCGAAGGCTAACACGTACGAGTTTTTAACCAAGAAATGGTTTCCACCAGAAATCCAAGAATGTAATCTATGGCAAGGAAACATATGTGGGGTGAGGTGTATGAGCCTCTAGTCGATGATCAATGGCCACGCAACACCCATTTTGCCGAAAATAGCCATGAATGACCATTTTCAATAATACCGAAGGCTAACACGTACGAGTTTTTAACCAAGAAATGGTTTCCACCAGAAATCCAAGAATGTAATCTATGGCAAGTAAACATATGTGGGGTGAGGTTTATGAGCCTCTAGTCGATGATAAATGGCCACACAACCCCCATTTTTTATGAAAATAGCCATGAGCGACCTTGAAAATAGCCATGAGCGACCATTTTCAATAATACTAGAGGCTAACACCTACGGATTTTAGACCAAGAAATGGTATCCACCAGAAATCCAAGAATGTGATCTATGGCAAGGAAACATATGTGGGGTGAGGTGTATGAGCCTCTGGTCGACGATCAATGGCCACACAACCCCCATTTTTGTCGAAAATAGCCATGAATGACCATTTACAATAATACCGAAGGCTAACACCTACGGATTTTTGACCAAGAAATGGTCTCCACCAGAAATCCAAGAATGTGATCTATGGCAAGGAAACATATGTGGGGTGAGGTGTATGAGCCTCTGGTCGATGATCAATGGCCACACAACCCCCATTTTTGTCGAAAATAGCCATGAACGACCATTTTCAATAATATCGAAGGCTAACACCTACGGATTTTTGACCAAGAAATGGTCTCCACCAGAAATCCAAGAATGTGATCTACGACAAGGAAACATATGTGGGTTGAGGTGTATGAGCCTCTGGTCGACGATCATTGGCCACACAACCCCCATTTTGCCGAAAATAGCCATGAATGACCATTTTCAATAATACCGAAGGCTAACACGTACTAGTTTTTAACCAAGAAATGGTTTCCACCAGAAATCCAAGAATGTAATCTATGGCAAGGAAACATATGTGGGGTGAGGTTTATGAGCCTCTAGTCGATGATAAATGGCCACACATCCCCCATTTTTTATGAAAATAGCCATGAGCGACCTTGAAAATAGCCATGAGCGACCATTTTCAATAATATTAGAGGCTAAGACCTACGGATTTTTGACCAAGAAATGGTCTCCACCAGAAATCCAAGAATGTGATCTATGGCAAGGAAACATATGTGGGGTGAGGTGTATGAGCCTCTGGTCGATGATCAATGGCCACACAACCCCCATTTTTGTCGAAAATAGCCATGAATGGCCATTTACAATAATACCGAAGGCTAACACCTACGGATTTTTGACCAAGAAATGGTCTCCACCAGAAATCCAAGAATGTGATCTATGGCAAGGAAACATATGTGGGGTGAGGTGTATGAGCCTCTAGTCGATGATCAATGGCCACACAACCCCCATTTTTGTCGAAAATAGCCATGAACGACCATTTTCAATAATATCGAAGGCTAACACCTACGGATTTTTGACCAAGAAATGGTCTCCACCAGAAATCCAAGAATGTAATCTATGGCAAGGAAACATATGTGGGGTGAGGTTTATGAGCCTCTAGTCGATGATAAATGGCCACACAACCCCATTTTTTATGAAAATAGCCATGAGCGACCTTGAAAATAGCCATGAGCGACCATTTTCAATAATACTAGAGGCTAACACCTACGGATTTTAGACCAAGAAATGGTCTCCACCAGAAATCCAAGAATGTGATCTATGGCAAGGAAACATATGTGGGGTGAGGTGTATGAGCGTCTGGTCGATGATAAATGGAAATGGGGGTTGTGTGGCCATTGATCATCGACCAGAGGCTCATACCACACAACCCCCATTTTCCCGAAAATAGCCATGAATGACAATTTTCAATAATACCGAAGGCTAACACCTACGGATTTTTGACCAAGAAATGGTCTCCACCAGAAATCCAAGAATGTGATCTATGGCAAGGAAACATATGTGGGGTGAGGTGTATGAGCCTCTAGTCGATGATCAATGGCCACACAACCCCCATTTTTGTCGAAAATAGCCATGAATGACCATTTTCAAAAATACCAAATGCTAACATGTACGGATTTTTGACCAAGAAATGGTCTCCACCAGAAATCCAAGAATGTGATCTATGGCAAGGAAACATATGTGGGGTGAGGTGTACGAGCCTCTGGTCGATGATCAATGGCCACACAACCCCCATTTTGCCGAAAATAGCCATGAACGACCATTTTCAATAATACCGAAGGCTAACACGTACGAGTTTTTAACCAAGAAATGGTCTCCACCAGAAATCCAAGAATGTGATCTATGGCAAGGAAACATATGTGGGGTGAGGTTTATGAGCCTCTAGTCGATGATAAATGGCCACACAACCCCCATTTTTTATGAAAATAGCCATGAGCGACCATTTTCAATAATACTAGAGGCTAAGACCTACGGATTTTAGACCAAGAAATGGTCTCCACCAGAAATCCAAGAATGTGATCTATGGCAAGGAAACATATGTGGGGTGAGGTGTATGAGCGTCTGGTCGATGATCAATGGCCACACAACCCCCATTTTTGTCGAAAATAGCCATTAACGACCATTTTCAATAATACCGAAGGCTAACACCTACGGATTTTTGACCAAGAAATGGTCTCCACCAGAAATCCAAGAATGTGATCTATGGCAAGGAAACATATGTGGGGTGAGGTGTATGAGCCTCTAGTCGATGATCAATGGCCACACAACCCCCATTTTGCCGAAAATAGCCATGAATGACCATTTTCAATAATACCGAAGGCTAACACGTACGAGTTTTTAACCAAGAAATGGTTTCCACCAGAAATCCAAGAATGTAATCTATGGCAAGGAAACATATGTGGGGTGAGGTTTATGAGCCTCTAGCCGATGATAAATGGCCACACAACCCCCATTTTTTATGAAAATAGCCATGAGCGACCTTGAAAATAGCCATGAGCGACCATTTTCAATAATACTAGAGGCTAACACCTATGGATTTTAGACCAAGAAATGGTCTCCACCAGAAATCCAAGAATGTGATCTATGGCAAGGAAACATATGTGGGGTGAGGTGTATGAGCCTCTAGTCGATGATCAATGGCCACACAACCCCATTTTTGTCGAAAATAGCCATGAATGACCATTTTCAAAAATACCAAAGGCTAACACGTACGGATTTTTGACCAAGAAATGGTCTCCACCAGAAATCCAAGAATGTGATCTATGGCAAGGAAACATATGTGGGGTGAGGTGTACGAGCCTCTGGTCAATGATCAATGGCCACACAACCCCCATTTTGCCGAAAATAGCCATGAATGACCATTTTCAATAATACCGAAGACTAACACGTACGAGTTTTTGACCAAGAAATGGTTTCCACCAGAAATCCAAGAATGTAATCTATGGCAAGGAAACATATGTGGGGTGAGGTTTATGAGCCTCTGGTCGACGATCAATGGCCACACAACCCCCATTTTTTATGAAAATAGCCATGAGCGACCATTTTCAATAATATTAGAGGCTAAGACCTACGGATTTTTGACCAAGAAATGGCCTCCACCAGAAATCCTAGAATGTGATCTATGGCAAGGAAACATATGTGGGGTGAGGTGTATGAGCCTCTAGTCGATGATAAATGGCCACACAACCCCCATTTTTTATGAAAATAGCCATGAGCGACCTTGAAAATAGCCATGAGCGACCATTTTCAATAATACTAGAGGCTAACACCTACGGATTTTAGACCAAGAAATGGTCTCCACCAGAAATCCAAGAATGTGATCTATGGCAAGGAAACATATGTGGGGTGAGGTGTATGAGCCTCTAGTCGATGATAAATGGCCACACAACCCCCATTTTTTATGAAAATAGCCATGAGCGACCTTGAAAATAGCCATGAGCGACCATTTTCAATAATACTAGAGGCTAACACCTACGGATTTTAGACCAAGAAATGGTCTCCACCAGAATTCCAAGAATGTGATCTATGGTAAGGAAACATATGTGGGGTGAGGTGTACGAGCCTCTTGTCGATGATCAATGGCCACACAACCCCCATTTTTATGAAAATAGCCATGAGCGACCATTTTCAATAATACTAGAGGCTAACACCTACGGATTTTAGACCAAGAAATGGTCTCCACCAGAAATCCAAGAATGTGATCTATGGCAAGGAAACATATGTGGGGTGAGGTGTATGAGCGTCTGGTCGATGATCAATGGCCACACAACCCCCATTTTGCCGAAAATAGCCATGAACGACCATTTTCAATAATACCGAAGGCTAACACGTACGAGTTTTTGACCAAGAAATGGTCTCCACCAGAAATCCAAGAATGTGATCTATGGCAAGGAAACATATGTGGGGTGAGGTGTATGAGCCTCTGGTCGACGATCAATGGCCACACAACCCCCATTTTTGTCGAAAATAGCCATGAATGACCATTTACAATAATACCGAAGGCTAACACCTACGGATTTTTGACCAAGAAATGGTCTCCACCAGAAATCCATGAATGTGATCTATGGCAAGGAAACATATGTGGGGTGAGGTGTATGAGCCTCTGGTCGATGATCAATGGCCACACAACCCCCATTTTTGTCGAAAATAGCCATGAACGACCATTTTCAATAATATCGAAGGCTAACACCTACGGATTTTTGACCAAGAAATGGTCTCCACCAGAAATCCAAGAATGTGATCTATGGCAAGGAAACATATGTGGGGTGAGGTGTATGAGCCTCTGGTCGATGATCAATGGCCACACAACCCCCATTTTTGTCGAAAATAGCCATGAACGACCATTTTCAATAATACCGAAGGCTAACACGTATGGATTTTCGACCAAGAAATGGTCTCCACCAGAAATCCGATAATGTGATCTATGGCAAGGAAACATATGTGAGGTGAGGTGTACGAGCCTCTGGTCGATGATCAATGGCCACACAACCCCCATTTTTGTCAAAAATAGCCATGAACGACCATTTTCAATAATACCGAAGGCTAACACCTACGGATTTTTGACCAAGAAATGGTCTCCACCATAAATCCAAGAATGTGATCTATGGCAAGGAAACATATGTGCAGTGAGGTGTATGAGCCTCTGGTCGATGATCAATGGCCACACAACCCCCATTTTGTCAAAAATAGCCATGAACGACCATTAGCCTTTGGTATTTTTGAAAATGGTCGTTCATGGCTATTTTCGACAAAAATGGGGGTTGTGTGGCCATTGATCATCAACTAGAGGCTCATACACCTCACCCCACATATGTTTCCTTGCCATAGATCACATTCTTGGATTTCTGGTGAGACCATTTCTTGGTCAAAAATCCGTAGGTGTTAGCCTTCGGTATTATTGAAAATGGTCGTTCATGGCTATTTTCGACAAAAATAGGGGTTGTGTGGCCATTGATCATCGACCAGACGCTCATACACCTCACCCCACATATGTTTCCTTGCCATAGATCACATTCTTGGATTTCTGGTGGAGACCATTTCTTGGTTAAAAACTCGTACGTGTTAGCCTTCGGTATTATTGAAAATGGTCGTTCATGGCTATTTTCGACAAAAATTAGGGTTGTGTGGCCATTGATCGTCGACCAGAGGCTCATACACCTCACCCCACATATGTTTCCTTGCCATAGATCACATTCTTGGATTTCTGGTGGAGACCATTTCTTGGTCAAAAATCCGTAGGTGTTAGCCTTCGATATTATTGAAAATGGTCGTTCATGGCTATTTTCGACAAAAATGGGGGTTGTGTGGCCATTGATCATCGACCAGAGGCTCATACACCTCACCCCACATATGTTTCCTTGTCATAGATCACATTCTTGGATTTCTGGTGGAGACCATTTCTTGGTCAAAAATCCGTAGGTGTTAGCCTTCGGTATTATTGAAAATGGTCGTTCATGGCTATTTTCGACAAAAATGGGGGTTGTGTGGCCATTGATCATCGACCAGACGCTCATACACCTCACCCCACATATGTTTCCTTGCCATAGATCACATTCTTGGATTTCTGGTGGAGACCATTTCTTGGTCTAAAATCCGTAGGTGTTAGCCTCTAGTATTATTGAAAATGGTCGCTCATGGCTATTTTCAAGGTCGCTCATGGCTATTTTCATAAAAAATGGGGGTTGTGTGGCCATTTATCATCGACTAGAGGCTCATAAACCTCACCCCACATATGTTTCCTTGCCATAGATCACATTCTTGGATTTCTGGTGGAGACCATTTCTTGGTCAAAAATCCGTACGTGTTAGCCTTTGGTATTTTTGAAAATGGTCATTCATGGCTATTTTTGACAAAAATGGGGGTTGTGTGGCCATTGATCATCGACTAGAGGCTCATACACCTCACCCCACATATGTTTCCTTGCCATAGATCACATTCTTGGATTTCTGGTGGAGACCATTTCTTGGTCAAAAATCCGTAGGTGTTAGCCTTCGATATTATTGAAAATGGTCGTTCATGGCTATTTTCGACAAAAATTTGGGTTGTGTGGCCATTGATCATCGACCAGAGGCTCATACACCTCACCCCACATATGTTTCCTTGCCATAGATCACATTCTTGGATTTCTGGTGGAAACCATTTCTTGGTCAAAAATCCGTAGGTGTTAGCCTTCGGTATTATTGAAAATGGTCGTTCATGGCTATTTTCGGCAAAATGGGGGTTGTGTGGCCATTGATCATCGACCAGAGGCTCGTACACCTCACCCCACATATGTTTCCTTGCCATAGATCACATTCTTGGATTTCTGGTGGAGACCATTTCTTGGTCAAAAATCCGTAGGTGTTAGCCTTCGGTATTATTGAAAATGGTCATTCATGGCTGTTTTCGACAAAAATGGGGGTTGTGTGGCCATTGATCATCGATCAGAGGCTCATACACCTCACCCCACATATGTTTCCTTGCCATAGATCACATTCTTGGATTTCTGGTGGAGACCATTTCTTGGTCAAAAATCCGTAGGTGTTAGCCTTCGATATTATTGAAAATGGTCGTTCATGGCTATTTTCGACAAAAATGGGGGTTGTGTGGCCATTGATCATCGACCATAGGCTCATACACCTCACCCCACATATGTTTCCTTGCCATAGATTACATTCTTGGATTTCTGGTGGAGACCATTTCTTGGTCTAAAATCCGTAGGTGTTAGCCTCTAGTATTATTGAAAATGGTCGCTCATGGCTATTTTCATAAAAAATGGGGGTTGTGTGGCCATTGATCATCGATCAGAGGCTCGTACACCTCACCCCACATATGTTTCCTTGCCATAGATTACATTCTTGGATTTCTGGTGGAAACCATTTCTTGGTAAAAACTCGTACGTGTTAGCCTTCGGTATTATTGAAAATGGTCATTCATGGCTATTTTCGGCAAAATGGGGGTTGTGTGGCCATTGATCATCGACCAGAGGCTCATACACCTCACCCCACATATGTTTCCTTGCCATAGATCACATTCTTGGATTTCTGGTGGAGACCATTTCTTGGTCAAAAATCCGTAGGTCTTAGCCTCTAGTATTATTGAAAATGGTCGCTCATGGCTATTTTCATAAACAATGGGGGTTGTGTGGCCATTTATCATCGACTAGAGGCTCATAAACCTCACCCCACATATGTTTCCTTGCCATAGATCACATTCTTGGATTTCTGGTGGAGACCATTTCTTGGTTAAAAACTCGTACGTGTTAGCCTTCGGTATTATTGAAAATGGTCGTTCATGGCTATTTTCGACAAAAATTAGGGTTCTGTGGCGATTGATCGTCGACTAGAGGCTCATACACCTCACCCCACATATGTTTCCTTGCCATAGATCACATTCTTGGATTTCTGGTGGAGACCATTTCTTGGTCAAAAATCCGTAGGTGTTAGCCTTCGATATTATTGAAAATGGTCGTTCATGGCTATTTTCGACAAAAATGGGAGTTGTGTGGCCATTGATCATCGACCAGAGGCTCATACACCTCACCCCACATATGTTTCCTTGCCATAGATCACATTCTTGGATTTCTGGTGGAGACCATTTCTTGGTCAAAAATCCGTAGGTGTTAGCCTTCGGTATTATTGAAAATGGTCGTTCATGGCTATTTTCGACAAAAATGGGGGTTGTGTGGCCATTGATCATCGACCAGACGCTCATACACATCACCCCACATATGTTTCCTTGCCATAGATCACATTCTTGGATTTCTGGTGGAGACCATTTCTTGGTCTAAAATCCGTAGGTGTTAGCCTCTAGTATTATTGAAAATGGTCGCTCATGGCTATTTTCAAGGTCGCTCATGGCTATTTTCATAAAAAATGGGGGTTGTGTGGCCATTTATCATCGACTAGAGGCTCATAAACCTCACCCCACATATGTTTCCTTGCCATAGATTACATTCTTGGATTTCTGGTGGAAACCATTTCTTGGTTAAAAACTCGTACGTGTTAGCCTTCGGTATTATTGAAAATGGTCATTCATGGCTATTTTCGGCAAAATGGGGGTTGTGTGGCCATTGATCGTCGACCAGAGGCTCATACACCTCACCCCACATATGTTTCCTTGTCGTAGATCACATTCTTGGAATTCTGGTGGAGACCATTTCTTGGTCAAAAATCCGTAGGTGTTAGCCTTCGATATTATTGAAAATGGTCGTTCATGGCTATTTTCGACAAAAATTTGGGTTGTGTGGCCATTGATCATCGACCAGAGGCTCATACACCTCACCCCACATATGTTTCCTTGCCACAGATCACATTCTTGGATTTCTGGTGGAAACCATTTCTTGGTCAAAAATCCGTAGGTGTTAGCCTTCGGTATTATTGAAAATGGTCGTTCATGGCTATTTTCGGCAAAATGGGGGTTGTGTGGCCATTGATCATCGACCAGAGGCTCGTACACCTCACCCCACATATGTTTCCTTGCCATAGATCACATTCTTGGATTTCTGGTGGAGACCATTTCTTGGTCAAAAATCCGTAGGTGTTAGCCTTCGGTATTATTGAAAATGGTCATTCATGGCTATTTTCGACAAAAATGGGGGTTGTGTGGCCATTGATCATCGACCAGAGGCTCATACACCTCACCCCACATATGTTTCCTTGCCATAGATCACATTCTTGGATTTCTGGTGGAGACCATTTCTTGGTCAAAAATCCGTAGGTGTTAGCCTTCGATATTATTGAAAATGGTCGTTCATGGCTATTTTCGACAAAAATGGGGGTTGTGTGGCCATTGATCATCGACCAGAGGCTCATACACCTCACCCCACATATGTTTCCTTGCCATAGATTACATTCTTGGATTTCTGGTGGAGACCATATCTTGGTCTAAAATCCGTAGGTGTTAGCCTCTAGTATTATTGAAAATGGTCGCTCATGGCTATTTTCATAAAAAATGGGGGTTGTGTGGCCATTGATCATCGACCAGAGGCTCGTACACCTCACCCCACATATGTTTCCTTGCCATAGATTATATTCTTGGATTTCTGGTGGAAACCATTTCTTGGTTAAAAACTCGTACGTGTTAGCCTTCGGTATTATTGAAAATGGTCATTCATGGCTATTTTCGGCAAAATGGGGGTTGTGTGGCCATTGATCATCGACCAGAGGCTCATACACCTCACCCCACATATGTTTCCTTGCCATAGATCACATTCTTGGATTTCTGGTGGAGACCATTTCTTGGTAAAAAATCCGTACGTGTTAGCCTTTGGTATTTTTGAAAATGGTCATTCATGGCTATTTTCATAAAAAATGGGGGTTGTGTGGCCATTGATCATCGACTAGAGGCTCATACACCTCACCCCACATATGTTTCCTTGCCATAGATCACATTCTTGGATTTCTTGTGGAGACCATTTCTTGGTCAAAAATCTGTAGGTGTTAGCCTTCGTTATTATTGAAAATGGTCGTTCATGGCTATTTTCGACAAAAATGGGGGTTGTGTGGCCATTGATCATCGACCAGAGGCTCATACACCTCACCCCACATATGTTTCCTTGTCGTAGATCACATTCTTTGATTTCTGGTGGAGACCATTCCTTGGTCAAAAATCCGTAGGTGTTAGCCTCTAGTATTATTGAAAATGGTCGCTCATGGCTATTTTCAAGGTCGCTCATGGCTATTTTCATAAAAAATGGGTGTCGTGTGGCCATTTATCATCGATTAGAGGCTCATAAACCTCACCCCACATATGTTTCCTTGTCGTAGATCACATTCTTGGATTTCTGGTGGAGACCATTTCTTGGTCAAAAATCCGTAGGTCTTAGCCTCTAGTATTATTGAAAATGGTCGCTCATGGCTATTTTCAAGGTCGCTCATGGCTATTTTCATAAAAAAATGGGGGTTGTGTGGCCATTGATCGTCGACCAGAGGCTCATACACCTCACCCCACATATGTTTCCTTGCCATAGATCACATTCTTGGATTTCTGGTGGAGACCATTTTTGGTTAAAAATCCGTACGTGTTAGCCTTTGGTATTTTTGAAAATGGTCATTCATGGCTATTTTCATAAAAATGGGGGTTGTGTGGCCATTGATCATCGACCAGAGGCTCATACACCTCACCCCAAATATGTTTCCTTGTCGTAGATCACATTCTTGGATTTCTGGTGGAGACCATTTCTTGGTCAAAAATCCGTAGGTGTTAGCCTTCGATATTATTGAAAATGGTCGTTCATGGCTATTTTCGACAAAAATGGGGGTTGTGTGGCCATTGATCATCGACCAGAGGCTCATACACCTCACCCCACATATGTTTCCTTGCCATAGATCACATTCTTGGATTTCTGGTGGAGACCATTTCTTGGTCAAAAATCCGTAGGTCTTAGCCTTCGGTATTATTGAAAATGGTCATTCATGGCTATTTTCGGCAAAATGGGGGTTGTGTGGCCATTGATCGTCGACTAGAGGCTCATACACCTCACCCCACATATGTTTCCTTGTCATAGATCACATTCTTGGATTTCTGGTGGAGTCCATTTCTTGGTTAAAAATCCGTACGTGTTAGCCTTTGGTATTTTTGAAAATGGTCATTCATGGATATTTTCATAAAAAATGGGGGTTGTGTGGCCATTGATCATCGACCAGAGGCTCATACACCTCACCCCACATATGTTTCCTTGTCGTAGATCACATTCTTGGATTTCTGGTGGAGGCCATTTCTTGGTCAAAAATCCGTAGGTGTTAGCCTTCGGTATTATTGAAAATGGTCGTTCATGGCTATTTTCGACAAAAATGGGGGTTGTGTGCCATTGATCATCGACCAGAAGCTCATACACCTCACCCCACATATGTTTCCTTGCCATATATCACATTCTTGGATTTCTGGTGGAGACCATTTCTTGGTCAAAAATCCGTAGGTCTTAGCCTTCGGTATTATTGAAAATGGTCATTCATGGCTATTTTCGGCAAAATGGGGGTTGTGTGGCCATTGATCGTCGACCAGAGGCTCATACACCTCACCCCACATATGTTTCCTTGCCATAGATCACATTCTTGGATTTCTGGTGGAGACCATTTCTTGGTTAAAAATCCGTACGTGTTAGCCTTTGGTATTTTTGAAAATGGTCATTCATGGCTATTTTCGACAAAAATGGGGGTTGTGTGGCCATTGATCATCGACTAGAGGCTCATACACCTCACCCCATATATGTTTCCTTGCCATAGATCACATTCTTGGATTTCTGGTGGAGACCATTTCTTGGTCAAAAATCCGTAGTTGTTAGCCCTCGGTATTATTGAAAATGGTCGTTCATGGCTATTTTCGACAAAAATGGGGGTTGTGTGGCCATTGATCATCGACCAGACGCTCATACACCTCACCCCACATATGTTTCCTTGCCATAGATCACATTCTTGGATTTCTGGTGGAGACCATTTCTTGGTCTAAAATTCGTAGGTGTTAGCCTCTAGTATTATTGAAAATGGTCGTCGACCAGAGGCTCATACACCTCACCCCACATATGTTTCCTTGCCATAGATCACATTCTTGGATTTCTGGTGGAGACCATTGCTTGGTCAAAAATCCATAGGTGTTAGCCTTCAGTGTCATTGAAAATAGTCATTCATGGCTATTTTCGACAAAAATGGGGTTGTGTGGCCATTGATCATCGACCAGAGGCTCATACACCTCACCCCACATATGTTTCCTTGCCATAGATCACATTCTTGGATTTCTGGTGGAGACCATTTCTTGGTCAAAAATCCGTACGTGTTAGCCTCTAGTATTATTGAAAATGGTCGCTCATGGCTATTTTCAAGGTCGCTCATGGCTATTTTCATAAAAAATGGGGGTTGTGTGGCCATTGATCATCGACCAGAGGCTCATACACCTCACCCCACATATGTTTCCTTGCCATAGATCACATTCTTGGATTTCTGGTGGAGACCATTTCTTGGTCAAAAATCCGTAGGTGTTAGCCTTCGGTATTATTGTAAATGGTCATTCATGGCTATTTTCGACAAAAATGGGGGTTGTGTGGCCATTGATCATCGACCAGACGCTCATACACCTCACCCCACATATGTTTCCTTGTCGTAGATCACATTCTTGGATTTCTGGTGGAGACCATTTCTTGGTCAAAAATCCGTAGGTGTTAGCCTTCGGTATTATTGAAAATGGTCGTTCATGGCTATTTTCGACAAAAATGGGGGTTGTGTGGCCATTGATCATCGACCAGAGGCTCGTACACCTCACCCCACATATGTTTCCTTGCCATAGATCACATTCTTGGATTTCTGGTGGAGACCATTTCTTGGTCAAAAACTCGTACGTGTTAGCCTTCGGTATTATTGAAAATGGTCGTTCATGGCTATTTTCGACAAAAATGGGGGTTGTGTTGCCATTGATCATCGACCAGAGGCTCGTACACTTCACCCCACATATGTTTTCTTGCCATAGATCATAATCTTGGATTTCTCGTGGAGACCATTTGTTGGTCAAAAATTCATAGGTGTTAGCCTTCAGTGTCATTGAAAATGGTCATTCGTGGCTATTTTCGACAAAAAATGGGGGTTGTGTCGCCATTGATCATCGACCAGAGGATCGTACACCTCACCCCACATAAGTTTCCTTGCCATATATCACATTCTTGGATTTCTGGTGGAGACCATTTCTTGGTCAAAAATCCGTAGGTGTTAGCCTTCGGTATTATTGAAAATGGTCGTTCATGGCTACTTTCGACAAAAATGATGGTTGTGTGGCAATTGATCATCGACCAAAGGCTCATACACCTCACCCACATGTGTTTCCTTGCCATAGACCACATTCTTGGATTTCTGGTGGTGACCATTTCTTGGTCAAAAATCCGTAGGTGTTAGCCTTCGGTATTATTGAAAATAGTCGTTCATGGCTATTTTCGACAAAAAAGGGGGTTGTGTGGCCATTTAACATCGACCAGAGGCTCGTACACCTCACCCCACATATGTTTAATTGCCATAGATCACAATCTTGGATTTCTCGTGGAGACCATTTCTTGGTCAAAAATCCGTACGTGTTAGCCTTCGGTATTATTGAAAATGGTCGTTCATGGCTGTTTTCGACAAAAATGGGGGTTGTGTGGCCATTGATCATCGACCAGAGGCTCATACACCTCACCCCACATACGTTTCCTTGCCATAGAGCACACTCTTGGATTTCTGGTGGAGACCATTTCTTGGGCAAAATCCATACGTGTTAGCCTTCAGTATTATTGAAAATGGTCGTTGATCACTATTTTCGACAAAAAATGGGGGTTGTGTGGCCACTGATCATCGACCAGAGGCTCGTACAGCTCACCCCAATATGTTTCCTTGCCATAGATCATATTCTTGGATTTCTGGTGGAGACGATTTCTTGGTCAAAAATCCGTAGGTGTTAGCCTTCGGAAGTATTGAAAATGGTCGTTCATGGCTATTTTCGACAAAAATGGGGGTTGTGTGGCCATTGATCATCGATCTGAGGCTCGTACACCTCACCCCACATATGTTTCCTTGCCATAGATCACATTCTTGGATTTCTGGTGGAGATCTTCTCTTGGTCAAAAATCCGTAGTTGTTAGCCTTCGGTATTATTGTAAATGGTCGTTCATGGCTATTTTCGACACAAATGGGGTTGTGTGGCCATTGATCTTCGACCAGAGGCTCATACACCTCACCCCACGTATGTTTTCTTGCCATAGATCACATTCTTGGATTTCTGGTGGAGACCATTTCTTGATCAAAAATCCGTAGGTCTTAGCCTTCGGTATTATTGAAAATGGTCATTCATGGCTATTTTCGGCAAAATGGGGGTTGTGTGGCCATTGATCGTCGACTAGAGGCTCATACACCTCACCCCACATATGTTTCCTTGCCATAGATCACATTCTTGGATTTCTGGTGGGGACCATTTCTTGGTTAAAAATCCGTACGTGTTAGCCTTTGGTATTTTTGAAAATGGTCATTCATGGATATTTTCATAAAAAATGGGGGTTGTGTGGCCATTGATCATCGACCAGAGGCTCATACACCTCACCCCACATATGTTTCCTTGTCGTAGATCACATTCTTGGATTTCTGGTGGAGGCCATTTCTTGGTCAAAAATCCGTAGGTGTTAGCCTTCGGTATTATTGAAAATGGTCGTTCATGGCTATTTTCGACAAAAATGGGGGTTGTGTGCCATTGATCATCGACCAGAAGCTCATACACCTCACCCCACATATGTTTCCTTGCCATATATCACATTCTTGGATTTCTGGTGGAGACCATTTCTTGGTCAAAAATCCGTAGGTCTTAGCCTTCGGTATTATTGAAAATGGTCATTCATGGCTATTTTCGGCAAAATGGGGGTTGTGTGGCCATTGATCGTCGACTAGAGGCTCATACACCTCACCCCACATATGTTTCCTTGCCATAGATCACATTCTTGGATTTCTGGTGGAGACCATTTCTTGGTTAAAAATCCGTACGTGTTAGCCTTTGGTATTTTTGAAAATGGTCATTCATGGCTATTTTCGACAAAAATGGGGGTTGTGTGGCCATTGATCATCGACTAGAGGCTCATACACCTCACCCCATATATGTTTCCTTGCCATAGATCACATTCTTGGATTTCTGGTGGAGACCATTTCTTGGTCAAAAATCCGTAGGTGTTAGCCCTCGGTATTATTGAAAATGGTCGTTCATGGCTATTTTCGACAAAAATGGGGGTTGTGTGGCCATTGATCATCGACCAGACGCTCATACACCTCACCCCACATATGTTTCCTTGCCATAGATCACATTCTTGGATTTCTGGTGGAGACCATTTCTTGGTCTAAAATTCGTAGGTGTTAGCCTCTAGTATTATTGAAAATGGTCGTCGACCAGAGGCTCATACACCTCACCCCACATATGTTTCCTTGCCATAGATCACATTCTTGGATTTCTGGTGGAGACCATTGCTTGGTCAAAAATCCATAGGTGTTAGCCTTCAGTGTCATTGAAAATAGTCATTCATGGCTATTTTCGACAAAAATGGGGGTTGTGTGGCCATTGATCATCGACCAGAGGCTCATACACCTCACCCCACATATGTTTCCTTGCCATAGATCACATTCTTGGATTTCTGGTGGAGACCATTTCTTGGTCAAAAATCCGTACGTGTTAGCCTCTAGTATTATTGAAAATGGTCGCTCATGGCTATTTTCAAGGTCGCTCATGGCTATTTTCATAAAAAATGGGGGTTGTGTGGCCATTGATCATCGACCAGAGGCTCATACACCTCACCCCACATATGTTTCCTTGCCATAGATCACATTCTTGGATTTCTGGTGGAGACCATTTCTTGGTCAAAAATCCGTAGGTGTTAGCCTTCGGTATTATTGTAAATGGTCATTCATGGCTATTTTCGACAAAAATGGGGGTTGTGTGGCCATTGATCATCGACCAGACGCTCATACACCTCACCCCACATATGTTTCCTTGTCGTAGATCACATTCTTGGATTTCTGGTGGAGACCATTTCTTGGTCAAAAATCCGTAGGTGTTAGCCTTCGGTATTATTGAAAATGGTCGTTCATGGCTATTTTCGACAAAAATGGGGGTTGTGTGGCCATTGATCATCGACCAGAGGCTCGTACACCTCACCCCACATATGTTTCCTTGCCATAGATCACATTCTTGGATTTCTGGTGGAGACCATTTCTTGGTCAAAAACTCGTACGTGTTAGCCTTCGGTATTATTGAAAATGGTCGTTCATGGCTATTTTCGACAAAAATGGGGGTTGTGTTGCCATTGATCATCGACTAGAGGCTCGTACACTTCACCCCACATATGTTTTCTTGCCATAGATCATAATCTTGGATTTCTCGTGGAGACCATTTGTTGGTCAAAAATTCATAGGTGTTAGCCTTCAGTGTCATTGAAAATGGTCATTCGTGGCTATTTTCGACAAAAAATGGGGGTTGTGTCGCCATTGATCATCGACCAGAGGATCGTACACCTCACCCCACATAAGTTTCCTTGCCATAAATCACATTCTTGGATTTCTGGTGGAGACCATTTCTTGGTCAAAAATCCGTAGGTGTTAGCCTTCGGTATTATTGAAAATGGTCGTTCATGGCTACTTTCGACAAAAATGAGGGTTGTGTTGCAATTGATCATCGACCAAAGGCTCATACACCTCACCGACATGTGTTTCCTTGCCATAGACCACATTCTTGGATTTCTGGTGGTGACCATTTCTTGGTCAAAAATCCGTAGGTGTTAGCCTTCGGTATTATTGAAAATAGTCGTTCATGGCTATTTTCGACAAAAAAGGGGGTTGTGTGGCCATTTAACATCGACCAGAGGCTCGTACACCTCACCCCACATATGTTTAATTGCCATAGATCACAATCTTGGATTTCTCGTGGAGACCATTTCTTGGTCAAAAATCCGTACGTGTTAGCCTTCGGTATTATTGAAAATGGTCGTTCATGGCTGTTTTCGACAAAAATGGGGGTTGTGTGGCCATTGATCATCGACCAGAGGCTCATACACCTCACCCCACATACGTTTCCTTGCCATAGAGCACACTCTTGGATTTCTGGTGGAGACCATTTCTTGGGCAAAATCCATACGTGTTAGCCTTCAGTATTATTGAAAATGGTCGTTGATCACTATTTTCGACAAAAAATGGGGGTTGTGTGGCCACTGATCATCGACCAGAGGCTCGTACAGCTCACCCCAATATGTTTCCTTGCCATAGATCATATTCTTGGATTTCTGGTGGAGATGATTTCTTGGTCAAAAATCCGTAGGTGTTAGCCTTCGGAAGTATTGAAAATGGTCGTTCATGGCTATTTTCGACAAAAATGGGGGTTGTGTGGCCATTGATCATCGATCTGAGGCTCGTACACCTCACCCCACATATGTTTCCTTGCCATAGATCACATTCTTGGATTTCTGGTGGAGATCTTCTCTTGGTCAAAAATCCGTAGTTGTTAGCCTTCGGTATTATTGTAAATGGTCGTTCATGGCTATTTTCGACACAAATGGGGTTGTGTGGCCATTGATCTTCGACCAGAGGCTCATACACCTCACCCCACGTATGTTTTCTTGCCATAGATCACATTCTTGAATTTCTGGTGGAGACCATTTCTTGGTCAAAAATCCATACGTGTTAGCCTTCAGTATTATTGAAAATGGTCGTTGATCACTATTTTCGACAAAAATGGTGGTTGTGTGGCCATTTATCATTGACTAGAGGCTCGTACACTTCACCCCACATACGTTTTCTTGCTATAGATCACATTCTTGGATTTCTGGTGGAGACCATTTCTTGGTCAAAAATCCGTAGGTGTTAGCCTTCGGTATTATTGAAAATGGTCGTTCATAGCTATTTTCGACAAAAATGGGGGTTGTGTGGCCATTGATCATCGACCAAAGGCTCATACACCTCACCCCACATATGTTTCCCTGCCATAGACCACATTCTTGGATTTCTGGTGGAGACCATTTCTGGTCAAAAATCCATAGGTGTTAGCCATCAGTGTCATTGAAAATTGCTGCTCCTGGCTATTTTCGACAAAAATGGGGTTGTGTGACCATTGATCATCGACCAGAGGCTCATACACCTCACCCCACATATGTTTCCTTGCCATAGATCACATTCTTGGATTTCTGGTGGAGACCATTTCTTGGTCAAAAATCTGTAGGTGTTAGCCTTCGGTATTATTGAAAATGGTCGTTCATGGCTATTTTCATAAAAAATGGGGGTTGTGTGGCCATTTATCATCGACCAGAGGCTCATACACCTCACCCCACATATGTTTCCTTGCCATAGATTACATTCTTGGATTTCTGGTGGAAACCATTTCTTGGTTAAAAACTCGTACGTGTTAGCCTTCGATATTATTGAAAATGGTCGTTCATGGCTATTTTTGACAAAAATGGGGGTTGTGTGGCCATTGATCATCGACCAGAGGCTCATACACCTCACCCCACATATGTTTCCTTGCCATAGATCACATTCTTGGATTTATGGTGGAGACCATTTCTTGGTCAAAAATCCGTAGGTGTTAGCCTTCGATATTATTGAAAATGGTCGTTCATGGCTATTTTCGACAAAAATGGGGGTTGTGTGGCCATTGATCATCGACCAGAGGCTCGTACACCTCACCCCACATATGTTTCCTTGCCATAGATCACATTCTTGGATTTCTGGTGGAGACCATTTCTTGGTCTAAAATCCGTAGGTGTTAGCCTCTAGTATTATTGAAAATGGTCGCTCATGGCTATTTTCATAAAAATGGGGGTTGTGTGGCCATTTATCATCGACTAGAGGCTCATAAACCTCACCCCACATATGTTTCCTTGCCATAGATCACATTCTTGGATTTCTGGTGGAGACCATTTCTTGGTCAAAAATCCGTAGGTGTTAGCCTTCGATATTATTGAAAATGGTCGTTCATGGCTATTTTCGACAAAAATGGGGGTTGTGTGGCCATTGATCATCGACCAGAGGCTCATACACCTCACCCCACATATGTTTCCTTGCCATAGATCACATTCTTGGATTTCTGGTGGAGACCATTTCTTGGTCAAAAATCCGTACGTGTTAGCCTTCGGTATTATTGAAAATGGTCATTCATGACTATTTTCGGCAAAAATGGGGGTTGTGTGGCCATTGATCATCGACCAGAGGCTCAAACACCTCACCCCACATATGTTTCCTTGTCGTAGATCACACTCTTGGATTTCTGGTGGAGACCATTTCTTGGTCAAAAATCCGTAGGTGTTAGCCTTCGATATTATTGAAAATGGTCGTTCATGGCTATTTTCGACAAAAATGGGGGTTGTGTGGCCATTGATCATCGACCAGAGGCTCATACACCTCACCCCACATATGTTTCCTTGCCATAGATCACATTCTTGGATTTCTGGTGGAGACCATTTCTTGGTCAAAAATCCGTAGGTCTTAGCCTCTAGTATTATTGAAAATGGTCGCTCATGGCTATTTTCAAGGTCGCTCATGGCTATTTTCATAAAAAATGGGGGTTGTGTGGCCATTTATCATCGACTAGAGGCTCATAAACCTCACCCCACATATGTTTCCTTCACTACACGACGGTTGATCTTTAGCGACCCTTATTAGGGACCGACGGTTGGTCGCTAAAAGTTATGGACCGACGGTTGGTCGCTAAATTGTTTTATAACGACGGTCTGTGGGTCGCTAAAAGTCTAGAAATTCATCGACTTATGGTCGGTCGCTATAGAGGTAAGTTTGGGACTGATGGTGGGTCGCTATAGGGGTACGTGATTTTTGTGTTTCTTATTTACTCCACTCTAAAGAACCGAAAAACCAGAAAAAAACTAAAATACAGCCTGGCCCACGTGTCAGGCAGCAGATGAACCCTAAATCCCTAATAGCAATCCAGCACGTACCCTTCTGTCCAAAGTCTTCACGGCTTGAGCACATCACCGTGCACGTGGTCGTGACCTGTCTCCCGCAGCCGCCCAACCCCACTCTCGCTCGCTCGCCCCTAGCCCCAGCCGCCGGCAGCCGCCCAGCCCCACCCGTCTCCCCCAGCCGCCCAACCCCACCCTCGCTGGCCGCCGGCAGCCGCCCAGCCCCAGGCCCCAGCCCCGCGGCCGGCCGCCTCCAGGCCCCACCCACTGCCGGACTGCCCCACTGCACCTCCGCCTCCGGCCGCCTCCAGGCCCCTCCAGTCCGCGCCTCCGCCGGCCGCCGCTCCACGGCACCGTCCAGCGCGCCCACCCACTGCCGGACTGCCCCAGCCCCAGGCGCCCCGCCGCCCCCCACCACTCCATCAGGCCACCAGCACCAGCCGGCAGGCACCAGGCACCACCGCTACATCGGATTGAACTCCCACGACATCGGCTTCCAAAGACGGCTACATCGGTTTCTTCGTGCTGTGTAAGTGCTCCATATCAATGTCACTTAGCCAGATCTGTATTCTTGACTATTGTTTGCTGCCCACACTAGACACATTGCTTTTTTTTGTTTGCTGCCCACACTAGGCACATTATTATTTGGTGCTAAAATTATTATTTGAGGTTGTTGGAATGTTAAATTATTATAAATTTCTGTTACTATTGGATTGTGTGAGAGGGTCGATCGATCAGCTAGTAGAAGGGCAGGTTAATGGTACATAAGTGCTGCCCTCATTGCTTTGCTAGCTCTTGCAGAACGCATCATATACTACGGTCGTGTTAGCCTGAGTTAGTGAAGGTTGTGCAGGCACACCTAGGTATGGATAAATCCTACATAAAGAGTATGGATAAATCATGGATCACAAGTGAGGCTAGGTACAAAGCAACTTTTCATAGCAACTCTTATGTTTTTCTATAGTTATATTGATATGTAACATAGGAACTGTATGTAGGGAGACAAAGGTTTATAAACAAGGGGTGAATGGTTTTCTAGCTTTTGCATTTAGACATTCAGCAATAGGAAACAAGATACTATGCCCTTGCAAGAAGTGTGTTAACTCGTTTTGGAGAGAGGCCGGTGAAGTGCGAGAACACTTGATATGTGATGGTTTTCTAAAAGGGTACACAACATGGACCTTACATGGAGAAGCTTCGTCCTCTTTTGTGAATCATGGTAACAATGATGATGAGTTTAGCGAGCATCCTACAGAAGATGATGCAATATCTGAGTTGTTAAAGGATTTAGCTTGTGGTTTAGATGATGGAGGGGATATGGAGGATGATGGGTCTTTTGAGGAACCTAATGAAGACACAATAGCCATTCGTAAGCTAGCAGAAGACAATAGTCAAGAATTATATCCGGGTTGTCAAAACTACTCAAAGCTACGTTTCCTAGTTCGTTTGCTTCACATCAAACCTCTTGGAGGATGGACAGATAGAAGTTTTGATTTGTTGGTAGATTTACTTGTTGATGCGCTTCCTAAGGGTTCAGCACTTCCTAGAAACTTTCATGAAGCAAAGAAAGTGGTCAAATCTGTAGGAGTCGGGTACACTACAATTCATGCATGTGAAAATGATTGCATTCTATTTTGGAAGGAGCATAAAAAACTTGATTCATGCTCGGTATGTAGTGTCTCACGTTGGAAATCAGAAAAGAAGAGTCTAGATGGGAAACGTGAGTACAAAGTTCCTAGGAAGGTGCTTCGTTATTTCCCTATTAAAAAAAGACTCCAAAGATTGTTTGTTTCTTCTAAATTTGCAAGTCTCACAAGGTGGCATGATGAACAAAGAGTAAAAGATGGTTTGCTTAGGCATCCTGCCGATTCACCCTTGTGGAAAGATATTGATCAAAAGTATCCAGAATTTGCTATGGATAGTCGTAATATCCGCCTAGCATTTGCTACAGATGGTTTCAATCCATATAGGACAATGAATGTTAGTTACAGTATTTGGCCTGGCATATTGATTCCACTCAACTTTCCACCATCGATGTGCATGAAAGATTCAAATTTTATCTTGTCTGTCTTAATTCCTGGTCGATCTTCTGCGGGTAGTGATATGGACGTTTATTTTGAGCCCCTTGTCTATGATCTGCTTGATATGTTTATTAATGGTGTGAAGACCTATGATGCCTCAAAGGGTGAATACTTTCAGTTGCGTGCTGCAATAATTTGGACCATCACTGATTTCCCTGGTCTAGGCAGTGTATCCGGATTTGTCACCTCTGGTCAAGCAGCGTGTCCTGATTGCCACTCATTGATTTGTTCTCTCAGACTTGGAAATGGTAGCAAGTCTTGCTACATGGGACATCGTAGGTTCTTACATCCAAACCACCCATTTAGGTCTGATGTTGATTCATTTGGTGAAAGTGAGTTGAGGCCAGCACCTACTCCTCTTTCAGGAGAGGAAATTTTGGATTGTACAAAAAATTTGAAAACAATTTATGGCAAGAAGCCATCAGGTAAGCCAATAAGGAATCAGAAACGCAAGGATGGGAAACCATTAGTCTTTTTGAAAAGGAGACCTATTTGGTTCACTCTTCCATATTGGAAGGACTTGAAAATTCGATATAATTTTGATGTCATGCACATAGAGAAGAATGTGTGTGAAAATATAATTAATACTTTGTTGGACATTGCTGGAAAATCTAAGGATAATCTGAATGCTCGCTTGGATCTTCAAGCTTTAGGTATTAGAAGCGACCTTCATCCTATTGAACTAGAAGCTAATCAATTTTATTTGCCTCCTGCACCCTACTCAATGAGCTCTGTTGAGAAGAAATTGTTTTGTCAAGTATTAAAAGGGGTCAAGTTTCCTGATGGATATGCCGCTGATATACGACATAATGTTCTTGTCAATGAAAAAAAGATAGTTAATCTTAATACTCATGGCAACCACATTCTTCTACAAGATTTACTGCCACTTGCTGTCCGGAGAGTTCTCCCTCAAGAAGTTAGTGCTGTGCTGATTCGTTTAAGCACGTTCTTTAGAAAATTGTACTCTCCTGTTATTCGAATAAGTGACATGCAAAGGTTAGAATCTGAGATAGCTGAAATCTTGAGCCTTTTAGAGATTATTTTCCCTCCATCATTTTTTACCATTAATGTACATTTGATGGTACATCTTCCTACCCAAGCAAGAGTGGCAGGCCCAATCCATTTTCGAAGCATGTGGCCGGTGGAGAGGTATTTTTCTTTGGTATATTACATAGCAAACAAATAACGATATAATTTTTCAATAATATGATGAGTGTCGTTGTTTACATGTATAGGTTTCTAAAAAAATGCAAGGGCTATGTGCGTACAAAAAGTCACCCGGAAGGATCAATTATGGAGGGTTCTTTGTTTGATGAGGCTCTCACGCTTTGTTCTCGGTATTTACAAGATGAGACCCACTTCAACCATAGAGTTAGAAATCGCTTACCAACACAAATTTGTGTTACAACTCCATTCTTTCACAAAATTGGTCGAGCATTGGCTGGAAAGTGTGTTGTCAATTTAGATCACAAGACATGGCTTCAAGCACATAGATATGTCCTTTTCAACTATTCCAACATAGAACCATATTTAAAGTAAGCTATCTAACTCAGCGAGTATCATGTGATTATTTACTCTTCGTTGGCCATTTCAAAGAAAATTCATGTTGGCCATTTCAGCAAACATGCTCAATACCTCTCCTCAATTGGTGTTCGAAATCAGCGTGCGACCAACCACATGCAACATAAAACCTTCCATGAGTGGTTCAGGTTACATGTAAGTATAAAAGGAGAAGTGAATTTACAATCTCATAAAGTCTTTCACTTTAACAATAGTATTGGTACCACAGGTTGAGGAAACATGTGAGGAGGCCTCAGAAGAGATCAAAATTTTAGCTAAGGGACCAATGATGATTGCACATCAGTATAACAGCTACTCAATAAATGGATTCAACTTCCGTACACAGTCATATGATGAGAATAGGTCTGTCCAAAGTAGTGGGGTAGCGTTAGCTGCTGAGACAACTCATTTCGAAAGAGGAAATGATGACAACCATACTATAGGGAAAAACATCTTTTATGGTATCATAAAAGAAATTCTTGAACTCAACTATCACCACAAAGGAAATATTGTGCTTTTCAAGTGTGATTGGGTTGATAACCGTGTAAACAACAAATGGGTTCGAACAGATCAATTTGGAATCACTACAGTGAATTTCAAACATTTATTCAATACTGGTGAAAAGATCTCGGATGAACCTTTCATATTAGCATCACAGGCAACACAAGTTTACTATGTTGTTGATCCAATTGATACTGAATGGGTAGCTGTTGTTCAGCCAAAACCGCGAGATTTGTATGGAAGTGATGTTGATTATGGTATCATTGATGATGAAAATTATGTAGTTCCGCCAATCCTTGATCTGCAATCTAATGTATTTGAAAGTCTTACTGTTGGATGTGTCCCATGTGCTAGAACAGATATAGATGGTGTCATTGTTAGTGGAGTAAAACAAGGAAAAAAATCTAGAAAGTAAGTTTGATGATTCCATGTTTGATGATATTTTTTAATATATGCATGCACTTGTTGTTTGAGTGTAAATAGCTAATCTCATTGTTTGAGTAAGTTTGATGATTCCATGTTTGATGATATTTCAGGAAAAAAAATGGCAAGCGCAAGAGAAAGCAATAAAGATGGATCATGTAGTGAATACGAGCAGCTGAAGCAAGAAAATATTGAAAGAAATAAAAGGAGGTTGGCATCTCTTAACATCCCTGAAATCGTCAAGAGTATGGAGCACCAAGGTCCATCCAAAAAAATTTCAAAGGTTGGCATCTCTTAACTGAATTTCTTTGTGCTTATTTTGTGTTCAGTTTACTCAAACACAGCTGCAATTATTTGCATTACATTTACAAGTTCATATTTCAAATCTCCCTGCCACAAATATGTCTTACTCTGAGTATCATCTCTTTACAATAAATAGTTTCCTTCAGGATCATAAGACGGCAGTTTTACTCTTATTCATGGGCTTAATTGTAATCTGCTAGTGTTTAGCAACTCATTATAGCACAGGAACATCTCTGGTTTCTACTACTGCACCTATCTATATCTTTATTGCTTTCAGATCTATTTCAATCCTGTGCTAGAAAAGAAATTCCTGTGCAACTTGATGTTCCTGTGCAGTAGTAGAAACCAGAGAAATAGTGCCCAGAATTGTGCTAGAATTAGTGCCCAGAATTGTGTATGTGCTCCCAGAAACAGAAATAGTGCCCAGAATTCCAGAAACAGAATCCCAGAAACAAACTTAGTGCCCAGTTATCTGTGTATGGTAAGCCATCACTGTCCGGAGCGAAACATATTCTGGTGTGTTGAAGTCGTCTTTTCGTCCGGAGCTGCAGTCTGTCTTTGCCTCTCCAAGACCCAGGACCAAAATCTGATCACCAACAGAATTTTAGTGCCCAGTTTTAGAGCTTCTTAGTGCCCAGTTCCAGAAAATAAAATCTGAAGTCTGAATCTATTTTCTGGGACCCTAAACCTGCAGTTCCAGAAATTTTAGAGCTTCTTAGTGCCCAGTTTTAGGCTTCTTAGTGCCCAGTTCCAAAATCTGCAGTCTGTCTTCAGAAGTTTTAGAGCTTCTTAGTGCCCAGACCCAGGACCAAAATCTGATTAACCATGTTTTTCCCCAGCTTAGTATTATCAGATTACTACCACAAATCTGAAGTCTATTTTCAACCACATTAATTATAACAGCTCAAAGTCTGAATCTGGTTAAGTCTGAATCGCTACATGTCTGAACAGCTCAAAAATCTATGGGCAGACAGAGTCTATTTCAAGTTTAAAACTTGCATTCTTAATCTGGCTTCGACAAGTTCGTTGTTGCTAGCTAGTTTGGGTGGTGTGATATGGTGAGAACTCGGTAGACAAGTTCGTTGCAGGCTCACAGCTAGGACTGGCTCACCACTTCTTGAGCCAGCTCCCTTCTTTATACAAGCGGGCTTTACTTCAATAAGGTGTGCTTCAACAGCAGATGAGTAACGGGAGGACCACAGCAACCGCCAGCCAATTGTTTAGCGTTTGGAAGTATCAGTAGTTTCTTCCTTAACAAAAATCATATGCTAAAGGGAACACCTTTTCCTAATCGGTTTTACTCTGAGGGGGTCAGTTTTGGTGTAAATTCTTTTACAGTTTTGTCTGCCAACATCAATCAATCAACCAAACTAGCAGTTCTAAAAAAGTTACCAAAGAACGGTTACCAAGGACTGAGGACACAGTATGGATAATCTGCTAATCATGGTATTCAGTTATTATACTGAAACATATGCTCGCCACACTAGCTGAACCACTTGTATTAAAAATTAGCAGTAACACCCCATGGTTCATTTTGGCTGCACCAACTTGCAAGAGCGTAGAGCTAAATATGTCATGGAAGTTTCGTTTAAGTATGCAAAAGAAGCATACACCTATCACCTATGCAAGCTGCAGATGGAAATATACAGGTGTAACACTTTCATGCCGATAAACTTGTACCAAAGGGCAGATCCAGTGCACGGAGGCTTCCAAATGAGATAAACTTTTTTCCCCGTAAATGCGAAGAGGCTCCTTCGAACCCGCCAATAAAATTGTACTAAGATTAGCAAATGTCACCATCCACAAATTAGCAGCACAAAGTTGATAAGGATAAGGACTAAATGTATCGTCGAAGCCAGATTAAGAATGCAAGTTTGAAACTTGAAATAGACTTTTAAGGACTAAATCGCTACATTAATTTTCAGAAAAAGAAATTAACACACACAACGCATTAAGGTCGCAAATAAAATCAAGCTCCTTCACAAATAACAAGCTTAACTTAAACTTAGACTATGGGCAGACAGAGTCACTTAGCGGTTCCAATGTAGAAAGATAATTGAGAAAGCATGCACAGTGGATAGCTGCTGATAAGCATAAGTTGCAGTCCCACCAGTCTGCCAAGTGCCTACAACACAAATAGAGATGCTAAACATAATAAACCCTAGAGGGCACAATACCAGCACGAGTTGTAGCATAGGAATCTGCAAGTTTCCTCACTTAATTTAATTACTGTGAAAAAGTTTGAATTGCTATTGAGCAATCCCTTCTCCCACAGGACCTTCATGACACAATGCCGTGGCACTAGCCTCTTCTCCAGGCTGTATGTGAGCAGTCCCATGAAACCCTGCTGGTTCCACCTCTTTTCCTTTTATGCCTACGGCATTTCTGTGACTGTACCATCTCTTTTGTGAGGCGTTTGACACCAAATTTTTCTGAGACATAGAGCCATGCCATGATGTCAAAATGTCCTATATCACGAAAATGGCTGTATACCCTCTGCAGTAGCGCAGTTTTACCAACGCCGGCGACTCCACCTATTGCTATTACAGAATATGGTTTTCTGCACCAATCACTTGTCTGTTCTAGTAATTTCTTTAGCTGTGTTTCTTCATCGCCTCTACCGACCAATCACTTGTCTGTGGTTCTCTTTAGCAGTTTCAATTTTATAGCAGTTTTAGTTCTAGCACTTTTAGCAAATGTATATAGCAGTTTCATAGCAGTTAACTGCATAACATTCATGCCATTCGCTTGTAGAAAAAACAGAAGACAAGTGTTCCAACAACTAAACCTCCAAACTTGCGACCAAGACCACAAAGACAAAGTGTTCCAACAACTAAACCTCCAAACTTGCGACCAAGGCCACAAAGACAAAATGCTCAACCTCAAGACGAACAAGCGATTGCTGATTTGCAGACGGTGGGAGATTTTCTCACTGACAATGGTGATTACTCATAATCCTCATATTTATATATCATGTATATCATTTAGTACATGCAACTTTTTTTTAACAGTTACCAATGTGTGCTTTTCATTTGCTTAAGTTGAAGTTTCCGAGGATGATCCAATCAATGCTACAAAAAAGAGGCCTGCAAGGGGCATAACTAAGATGGAGGGAATATTCTCAAGGTCACCTGAAATGCCAAAAATCAAAATTTTACTCAATGATCGAGGTCAGCCTATTGGTAAAAGTGCTAGACAACTTTCAAGTGCTATTGGGTGTCAAGTTAGAAAGAAATTGTCTATTGCTACCACGGACTGGAGGCTTGTTGATATAAACAAGAAGTATGAGTTGTGGGAGGATATAAAGACATATTATGATGTAGATGCTGCTGCCTTAAACTGGGTTATGCGCACAGCTGGAAAGAAGTGGAAGCAATTTAAAGCATCCATAAAGCAACGATACTTCAATCCTGAATTGTCTATAAAAGAAATTCCAGAATGTCCTGATAAGAGGGTTAATGATGATGATTGGCACTCTATGTACAACTATTGGATGTCTTCTGAATTTCAGGTAAGCTCTACACTTTAGTTCTAATAAAGCAACCATACTTCAATCCTGTAACACATATTTTTTATTCTATTTTTAGGATCGCTCAGAAAAAGCTAAAATAAATCGACAAAAGCTAAAGATGCACCATACAGCCGGCAGTGTGAGCTATGCATGTTCAGAATATGATTTGGTAATGTTCTTTGTATTTTACTATCTCTATTCATGATTACATCCTGCTGCTCCACATTTGATATAAGCTCTATTGTCCAGTCTGAAAATAGATTGCTGCTTGTGCTGCTGTGCTTGTGCTGCTGTGCTGCTAAAATAGATTGACACAAAATAGATTGCTGCTTGTGCGGCTGTGCTGCTAAAATAGATTGACACAAAATAGATTGCTGCTTGTGCTGCTGTGCTGCTGTGCTGCTGCTGCTGCTTGCTGTTTTCAATGACACAAAATAGATTGCTGCTTGTGCTGCTGTGCTGCTGCTGCTGCTTGCTGTTTTCAATGAACAAAGTATGTTTGCAGGCTGTGAAACTAGGACGTCCTCCACGAAGAGATGAAAACTTTATCCAAACCCATACAAGAAAAAGTGGTGTTCCTACAGAACAGGCAAAACCAATAATTGTAAGGCTTTGTTGTTAATTTTTAGTACATTTCTATCTGAATTACCTTTTATGATGTGAATCATCTTTAATTCTCTATAGGACCAACTTAATGATGTTCTTGGAGTATATCCAGAGTTAAAGGACCGATCAATTCAAGAGGGTGATGCATTCTCTATTGTTTGTGGACCGAAAGAGCCAAAAGGATATGTTCGTGTTTTGGGTTTAGGTCCTACTCCTCAAGATATTGGCACTCCAGAGTTGAAGTCTTATACTGCAACAAGACTACAAATGGAGATTCTTGCTCGTACAAAGGTTCAAAGTGAGAAGGCTGCTTTAGAAGAGCGTGTACTTGAGCTACAGACTCAAATTGAGCAAAGGGCTCAACCAGACCGGGCAAGTGAAGAGCCCATGTCACATCGCGGCTCTACTTCATTTCAACATAAGGTATTCAATATTTTCATTCATGCTGCTTTATCCTAATTTTCTAGATTCCTTGTACTATGCTATGAAATTGTGTTTCTTAAGGTGATGAGGAACAAGTTTGCTGCTGAGGATGAGGAAGACAATGAAGAATATTGTGCTTCTGAAGATGAGGAATTAGATGATGAGGATGATCAAATATTTCATCAGATGCAAGGTGCTAACTCACCAAGATCTACAAGGCACTTTGCTGAAGCTTCACACTCTAAACATGATGATCTTGTAATGCTCTCATTCATTTCATACATTTTCTAACCTTTATTTTCATAAACCCTCAAAAACATTGAAGTAAATTATTCTTAATCATTTGCACCAGGTTGGAAAAGATGTCATATTATATGCTATGTTGAGATCTGATTTGCCTGTGGCTAAAGGGACAATTGTTTCTACTAAACCAAGCACCACAGTTGGAGGCCAGATCCTTGGAAGGCAATATTGTGAAGTTATTGTAACTTGTGTGATAAAACGAGATACAGTTTTGCCTCGCCCTTGTGCAAATGTGGAAACTATGGCTGATGCTTACATGATGTCAGTTGCATGGCCGTACAAGAAAGTAATATTCTATATCTTATCTTGTTTATATTTAGATTTATATGAGCCATCAACTTAATGATGATCTTGATTGCACCAGCTGAAGTTGGTGCATAAGGCTGCAACACCGTCTAGTGGAGGTAGCATCAAAACTGTATTTTTATTTGCAAATGTAGCAACAATATACTAATTTGATGTACTTTTTTCTAGGGTGTTCTGGACAAAGAAAGCTTGTACCTTAAAACAGGAGGATACAAGAAGCTGGAGTGGTTGCCTGAAGGCTTTTGAACTGCTTGAAGCATTAGTGTAGCTTTAGTGCTTTTGTGACTGATCAGCTCTGGAGCAGCTAGAGTGATGTAGTTGTGGGCTTTTGAACAATAGCTGGAGTGATATGAAACATTAGTGATGTAGTTGTGGGCTTTTGAACTGCTTCAAGCTGGAGTGATGTCGCTGTGGTGCTTTTGTGACTGATCATCTCTGGAGCTTTTGTGAATGATCTAGCTATTTGTAAATGATCGAATTGTGAATGATATTATAATTGTGATACTTTTGTGATCATATAATTGTGGTGCTTTTGTGTTTATGTGATGGATCTATGACTGTGATAAAATGTGTATGTCTTTATGATTTGTGTATAAAAATCTGTGATTTGTGGTGCTTAATTAAATGTATATTATTATTAACAACAACTGTAACAAGGGCGACTTTCTGTTGGTTGCTAAATATATAGTATGACGACTTACGGTTGGTTGCTAAATCTGTACTACAACAACCCACGGTTGGTCGCTAAAAATACAATATTAGCAACGGACGGTCGGTCGCTAAAAAGATGTCGGTCGCTAAAGCCTTTAGCGACGGCACCTACAGCGACCATCCTTATGGGTCGCTAAAGGTTTTTAGCGACCGACCGTAGGTCGCTAAAAGCCGCTTTAGCAACCAACCGTAGGTCGCTGTAAGTGAACCGTCGTGTAGTGCTTGCCATAGATTACATTCTTGGATTTCTGGTGGAAACCATTTCTTGGTTAAAAACTCGTACGTGTTAGCCTTTGGTATTATTGAAAATGGTCATTCATGGCTATTTTCGGCAAAATGGGGGTTGTGTGGCCATTGATCGTCGACCAGAGGCTCATACACCTCACCCCACATATGTTTCCTTGTCATAGATCACATTCTTGGATTTCTGGTGGAGACCATTTCTTGGTCAAAAATCCGTAGGTCTTAGCCTCTAATATTATTGAAAATGGTCGCTCATGGCTATTTTCGGCAAAATGGGGGTTGTGTGGCCATTGATCATCGACCAGAGGCTCGTACACCTCACCCCACATATGTTTCCTTGCCATAGATCACATTCTTGGATTTCTGGTGGAGACCATTTCTTGGTCAAAAATCCGTAGGTGTTAGCCTTCGGTATTATTGAAAATGGTCGTTCATGGCTATTTTCGACAAAAATGGGGGTTGTGTGGCCATTGATCATCGACCAGACGCTCATACACCTCACCCCACATATGTTTCCTTGTCGTAGATCACATTCTTGGATTTCTGGTGGAGACCATTTCTTGGTAAAAAATCCGTAGGTGTTAGCCTTCGATATTATTGAAAATGGTCGTTCATGGCTATTTTCGACAAAAATGGGGGTTGTGTGGCCATTGATCATCGACCAGACGCTCATACACCTCACCCCACATATGTTTCCTTGCCATAGATCACATTCTTGGATTTCTGGTGGAGACCATTTCTTGGTCTAAAATCCGTAGGTGATAGCCTCTAGTATTATTGAAAATGGTCGCTCATGGCTATTTTCAAGGTCGCTCATGGCTATTTTCATAAAAAATGGGGGTTGTGTGGCCATTTATCATCGACTAGAGGCTCATAAACCTCACCCCACATATGTTTCCTTGCCATAGATTACATTCTTGGATTTCTGGTGGAAACTATTTCTTGGTTAAAAACTCGTACGTGTTAGCCTTCGGTATTATTGAAAATGGTCATTCATGGCTATTTTCGGCAAAATGGGGGTTGTGTGGCCATTGATCATCGACCAGAGGCTCGTACACCTCACCCCACATATGTTTCCTTGCCATAGATCACATTCTTGGATTTCTTGTGGAGACCATTTCATGGGCAAAAATCCGAATGTGTTAGCCTTCGGTATTATTGAAAATGGTCGTTCATGGCTACTTTCGACAAAAATGAGGGTTGTGTGGCAATTGATCATCGACCAAAGGCTCATACACCTCACCCACATGTGTTTCCTTGCCATAGACCACATTCTTGGATTTCTGGTGGTGACCATTTCTTGGTCAAAAATCCGTAGGTGTTAGCCTTCGGTATTATTGAAAATAGTCGTTCATGGCTATTTTCGACAAAAAAGGGGGTTGTGTGGCCATTTAACATCGACCAGAGGCTCGTACACCTCACCCCACATATGTTTAATTGCCATAGATCACAATCTTGGATTTCTCGTGGAGACCATTTCTTGGTCAAAAATCCGTACGTGTTAGCCTTCGGTATTATTGAAAATGGTCGTTCATGGCTGTTTTCGACAAAAATGGGGGTTGTGTGGCCATTGATCATCGACCAGAGGCTCATACACCTCACCCCACATACGTTTCCTTGCCATAGAGCACACTCTTGGATTTCTGGTGGAGACCATTTCTTGGGCAAAATCCATACGTGTTAGCCTTCAGTATTATTGAAAATGGTCGTTGATCACTATTTTCGACAAAAAATGGGGGTTGTGTGGCCACTGATCATCGACCAGAGGCTCGTACAGCTCACCCCAATATGTTTCCTTGCCATAGATCATATTCTTGGATTTCTGGTGGAGACGATTTCTTGGTCAAAAATCCGTAGGTGTTAGCCTTCGGAAGTATTGAAAATGGTCGTTCATGGCTATTTTCGACAAAAATGGGGGTTGTGTGGCCATTGATCATCGATCTGAGGCTCGTACACCTCACCCCACATATGTTTCCTTGCCATAGATCACATTCTTGGATTTCTGGTGGAGATCTTCTCTTGGTCAAAAATCCGTAGTTGTTAGCCTTCGGTATTATTGTAAATGGTCGTTCATGGCTATTTTCGACACAAATGGGGTTGTGTGGCCATTGATCTTCGACCAGAGGCTCATACACCTCACCCCACGTATGTTTTCTTGCCATAGATCACATTCTTGGATTTCTGGTGGAGACCATTTCTTGGTCAAAAATCCATACGTGTTAGCCTTCAGTATTATTGAAAATGGTCGTTGATCACTATTTTCGACAAAAATGGTGGTTGTGTGGCCATTTATCATTGACTAGAGTCTCGTACACTTCACCCCACATACGTTTTCTTGCTATAGATCACATTCTTGGATTTCTGGTGGAGACCATTTCTTGGTCAAAAATCCGTAGGTGTTAGCCTTCGGTATTATTGAAAATGGTCGTTCATAGCTATTTTCGACAAAAATGGGGGTTGTGTGGCCATTGATCATCGACCAAAGGCTCATACACCTCACCCCACATATGTTTCCTTGCCATAGACCACATTCTTGGATTTCTGGTGGAGACCATTTCTGGTCAAAAATCCATAGGTGTTAGCCATCAGTGTCATTGAAAATTGCTGCTCCTGGCTATTTTCGACAAAAATGGGGTTGTGTGACCATTGATCATCGACCAGAGGCTCATACACCTCACCCCACATATGTTTCCTTGCCATAGATCACATTCTTGGATTTCTGGTGGACACCATTTCTTGGTCAAAAATCTGTAGGTGTTAGCCTTCGGTATTATTGAAAATGGTCGTTCATGGCTATTTTCATAAAAAATGGGGGTTGTGTGGCCATTTATCATCGACCAGAGGCTCATACACCTCACCCCACATATGTTTCCTTGCCATAGATTACATTCTTGGATTTCTGGTGGAAACCATTTCTTGGTTAAAAACTCGTACGTGTTAGCCTTCGATATTATTGAAAATGGTCCTTCATGGCTATTTTCGACAAAAAATGGGGGTTGTGTGGCCATTGATCATCGACCAGAGGCTCATACACCTCACCCCACATATGTTTCCTTGCCATAGATCACATTCTTGGATTTATGGTGGAGACCATTTCTTGGTCAAAAATCCGTAGGTGTTAGCCTTCGATATTATTGAAAATGGTCGTTCATGGCTATTTTCGACAAAAATGGGGGTTGTGTGGCCATTGATCATCGACCAGAGGCTCGTACACCTCACCCCACATATGTTTCCTTGCCATAGATCACATTCTTGGATTTCTGGTGGAGACCATTTCTTGGTCTAAAATCCGTAGGTGTTAGCCTCTAGTATTATTGAAAATGGTCGCTCATGGCTATTTTCATAAAAAAAGGGGGTTGTGTGGCCATTTATCATCGACTAGAGGCTCATAAACCTCACCCCACATATGTTTCCTTGCCATAGATCACATTCTTGGATTTCTGGTGGAGACCATTTCTTGGTCAAAAATCCGTAGGTGTTAGCCTTCGATATTATTGAAAATGGTCGTTCATGGCTATTTTCGACAAAAATGGGGGTTGTGTGGCCATTGATCATCGACCAGAGGCTCATACACCTCACCCCACATATGTTTCCTTGCCATAGATCACATTCTTGGATTTCAGGTGGAGACCATTTCTTGGTCAAAAATCCGTACGTGTTAGCCTTCGGTATTATTGAAAATGGTCATTCATGGCTATTTTCGGCAAAAATGGGGGTTGTGTGGCCATTGATCATCGACCAGAGGCTCAAACACCTCACCCCACATATGTTTCCTTGTCGTAGATCACACTCTTGGATTTCTGGTGGAGACCATTTCTTGGTCAAAAATCCGTAGGTGTTAGCCTTCGATATTATTGAAAATGGTCGTTCATGGCTATTTTCGACAAAAATGGGGGTTGTGTGGCCATTGATCATCGACCAGAGGCTCATACACCTCACCCCACATATGTTTCCTTGCCATAGATCACATTCTTGGATTTCTGGTGGAGACCATTTCTTGGTCAAAAATCCGTAGGTCTTAGCCTCTAGTATTATTGAAAATGGTCGCTCATGGCTATTTTCAAGGTCGCTCATGGCTATTTTCATAAAAAATGGGGGTTGTGTGGCCATTTATCATCGACTAGAGGCTCATAATCCTCACCCCACATAGGTTTCCTTGCCATAGATTACATTCTTGGATTTCTGGTGGAAACCATTTCTTGGTTAAAAACTCGTACGTGTTAGCCTTCGGTATTATTGAAAATGGTCATTCATGGCTATTTTCGGCAAAATGGGGGTTGTGTGGCCATTGATCGTCGACCAGAGGCTCATACACCTCACCCCACATATGTTTCCTTGTCATAGATCACATTCTTGGATTTCTGGTGGAGACCATTTCTTGGTCAAAAATCCGTAGGTCTTAGCCTCTAATATTATTGAAAATGGTCGCTCATGGCTATTTTCGGCAAAATGGGGGTTGTGTGGCCATTGATCATCGACCAGAGGCTCGTACACCTCACCCCACATATGTTTCCTTGCCATAGATCACATTCTTGGATTTCTGGTGGAGACCATTTCTTGGTCCAAAATCCGTAGGTGTTAGCCTTCGGTATTATTGAAAATGGTCGTTCATGGCTATTTTCGACAAAAATGGGGGTTGTGTGGCCATTGATCATCGACCAGACGCTCATACACCTCACCCCACATATGTTTCCTTGTCGTAGATCACATTCTTGGATTTCTGGTGGAGACCATTTCTTGGTAAAAAAATCCGTAGGTGTTAGCCTTCGATATTATTGAAAATGGTCGTTCATGGCTATTTTCGACAAAAATGGGGGTTGTGTGGCCATTGATCATCGACCAGACGCTCATACACCTCACCCCACATATGTTTCCTTGCCATAGATCACATTCTTGGATTTCTGGTGGAGACCATTTCTTGGTCTAAAATCCGTAGGTGTTAGCCTCTAGTATTATTGAAAATGGTCGCTCATGGCTATTTTCAAGGTCGCTCATGGCTATTTTCATAAAAAATGGGGGTTGTGTGGCCATTTATCATCGACTAGAGGCTCATAAACCTCACCCCACATATGTTTCCTTGCCATAGATTACATTCTTGGATTTCTGGTGGAAACTATTTCTTGGTTAAAAACTCGTACGTGTTAGCCTTCGGTATTATTGAAAATGGTCATTCATGGCTATTTTCGGCAAAATGGGGGTTGTGTGGCCATTGATCATCGACCAGAGGCTCGTACACCTCACCCCACATATGTTTCCTTGCCATAGATCACATTCTTGGATTTCTGGTGGAGACCATTTCTTGGGCAAAAATCCGAATGTGTTAGCCTTTGGTATTTTTGAAAATGGTCATTCATGGCTATTTTCGACAAAAATGGGGGTTGTGTGTCCATTGATCTTCGACCAGAGGCTCATACACCTCACCCCACATATGTTTCCTTGTCGTAGATCACATTCTTGGATTTCTGGTGGAGACCATTTCTTGGTCAAAAATCCGTAGGTCTTAGCCTCTAATATTATTGAAAATGGTCGCTCATGGCTATTTTCGGCAAAATGGGGGTTGTGTGGCCATTGATCATCGACTAGAGGCTCATACACCTCACTACACATATGTTTCCTTGCCATAGATCACATTCTTGGATTTCTGGTGGAGACCATTTCTTGGTCTAAAATCCGTAGGTGTTAGCCTCTAGTATTATTGAAAATGGTCGCTCATGGCTATTTTCAAGGTCGCTCATGGCTATTTTCATAAAAAAATGGGGGTTGTGTGGCCATTTATCATCGACTAGAGGCTCATAAACCTCACCCCACATATGTTTCCTTGCCATAGATTACATTCTTGGATTTCTGGTGGAAACCATTTCTTGGTTAAAAACTCGTACGTGTTAGCCTTCGGTATTATTGAAAATGGTCATTCATGGCTATTTTCGGCAAAATGGGGGTTGTGTGGCCATTGATCGTCGACCAGAGGCTCATACACCTCACCCCACATATGTTTCCTTGTCGTAGATCACATTCTTGGATTTCTGGTGGAGACCATTTCTTGGTCAAAAACTCGTACGTGTTAGCCTTCGATATTATTGAAAATGGTCGTTCATGGCTATTTTCGACAAAAAATCTGTAGGTGTTAGCCTTCGATATTATTGAAAATGGTCGTTCATGGCTATTTTCGACAAAAATGGGGGTTGTGTGGCCATTGATCATCGACCAGACGCTCATACTCTCCACCATAAATCCAAGAATGTGATCTATGATAAGGAAACATATGTGTAGTGAGGTGTATGAGCCTCTGGTCGAAGATCAATGGCCACACAACCTTTCCTTGCCATAGATCACATTCTTGGATTTCTAGTGGAGACCATTTCTTGGTCAAAAATCCGTAGGTGTTAGCCTTCGGTATTATGGAAAATGGTCGTTCATGGCTATTTTCGACAAAAATGGGGGTTGTGTGGCCATTGATCATCGACCAGACGCTCATACACCTCACCCCACATATGTTTCCTTGTCGAAGATCACATTCTTGGATTTCTGGTGGAGACCATTTCTTGGTAAAAAATCCATAGGTGTTAGCCTTCAATATTATTGAAAATGGTCGTTCATGGCTATTTTCGACAAAAATGGGGGTTGTGTGGCCATTGATCATCGACCAGACGCTCATACACCTCACCCCACATATGTTTCCTTGCCATAGATCACATTCTTGGATTTCTGGTGGAGACCATTTCTTGGTCTAAAATCCGTAGGTGTTAGCCTCTAGTATTATTGAAAATGGTCGCTCATGGCTATTTTCAAGGTCGTTCATGGCTATTTTCGACAAAAATGGGGGTTCTGTGGCCATTGATCATCGACCAGACGCTCATACTCTCCACCATAAATCCAAGAATGTGATCTATGGCAAGGAAACATATGTGTAGTGAGGTGTATGAGCCTCTGGTCGAAGATCAATGGCCACACAACCTTTCCTTGCCATAGATCACATTCTTGGATTTCTGGTGGAGACCATTTCTTGGTCAAAAATCCGTAGGTGTTACCCTTCGGTATTATGGAAAATGGTCGTTCATGGCTATTTTCGACAAAAATGGGGGTTGTGTGGCCATTGATCATCGACCAGACGCTCATACACCTCACCCCACATATGTTTCCTTGTCGTAGATCACATTCTTGGATTTCTGGTGGAGACCATTTCTTGGTAAAAAATCCATAGGTGTTAGCCTTCGATATTATTGAAAATGGTCGTTCATGGTTATTTTTGACAAAAATGGGGGTTGTGTGGCCATTGATCATCGACCAGACGCTCATACACCTCACCCCACATATGTTTCCTTGCCATAGATCACATTCTTGGATTTCTGGTGGAGACCATTTCTTGGTCTAAAATCCGTAGGTGTTAGCCTCTAGTATTATTGAAAATGGTCGCTCATGGCTATTTTCAAGGTCGCTCATGGCTATTTTCATAAAAAATGGGGGTTGTGTGGCCATTTATCATCGACTAGAGGCTCATAAACCTCACCCCACATATGTTTCCTTGCCATAGATTACATTCTTGGATTTCTGGTGGAAACCATTTCTTGGTTAAAAACTCGTACGTGTTAGCCTTCGGTATTATTGAAAATGGTCATTCATGTATATTTTCGGCAAAATGGGGGTTGTGTGGCCATTGATCATCGACCAGAGGCTCGTACACCTCACCCCACATATGTTTCCTTGCCATAGATCACATTCTTGGATTTCTGGTGGAGACCATTTCTTGGGCAAAAATCCGAATGTGTTAGCCTTTGGTATTTTTGAAAATGGTCATTCATGGCTATTTTCGACAAAAATGGGGGTTGTGTGGCCATTGATCTTCGACCAGAGGCTCATACACCTCACTACACATATGTTTCCTTGCCATAGATCACATTCTTGGATTTATGGTGGAGACCATTTCTTGGTCAAAAATCCGTAGGTGTTAGCCTTCAGTGTCATTGAAAATGGTCGTTCATGGCTATTTTCGACAAAAATTAGGGTTGTGTGGCCATTGATCGTCGACCAGAGGCTCATACACCTCACCCCACATATGTTTCCTTGCCATAGATCACATTCTTGGATTTCTGGTGGAGACCATTTCTTGGTCAAAAATCCGTAGGTGTTAGCCTTCGGTATTATTGAAAATGGTCATTCATGGCTATTTTCGACAAAAATGGGGGTTGTGTGGCCATTGATCATCGACTAGAGGCTAATACACCTCACCCCACATATGTTTCCTTGCCATAGATCACATTCTTGGATTTCTGGTGGAGACCATTTCTTGGTCTAAAATCCGTAGGTGTTAGCCTCTAGTATTATTGAAAATGGTCGCTCATGGCTATTTTCAAGGTCGCTCATGGCTATTTTCATAAAAAATGGGGGTTGTGTGGCCATTTATCATCGACTAGAGGCTCATAAACCTCACCCCACATATGTTTCCTTGCCATAGATCACATTCTTGGATTTCTGGTGGAGACCATTTCTTGGTCAAAAATCCGTAGGTGTTAGCCTTCGGTATTATTGAAAATGGTCGTTCATGGCTATTTTCGACAAAAATGGGGGTTGTGTGGCCATTGATCATCGACCAGAGGCTCATACACCTCACCCCACATATGTTTCCTTGCCATAGATCACATTCTTGGATTTCTGGTGGAGACCATTTCTTGGTCAAAAATCCGTAGGTGTTAGCCTTCGGTATTATTGAAAATGGTCGTTCATGGCTATTTTCATAAAAAATGGGGGTTGTGTGGCCATTGATCATCGACCAGAGGCTCATACACCTCACCCCACATATGTTTCCTTGCCATAGATCACATTCTTGGATTTCTGGTGGAGACCATTTCTTGGTAAAAAATCTGTAGGTGTTAGCCTTCGGTATTATTGTAAATGGTCATTCATGGCTATTTTCGACAAAAATGGGGGTTGTGTGGCCATTGATCATCGACCAGAGGCTCATACACCTCACCCCACATATGTTTCCTTGCCATAGATCACATTCTTGGATTTCTGGTGGAGACCATTTCTTGGTCAAAAATCCGTAGGTCTTAGCCTCTAATATTATTTAAAATGGTCGCTCATGGCTATTTTCATAAAAAAAATGGGGGTTGTGTGGCCATTGATCATCGACCAGACGCTCATACACCTCACCCCACATATGTTTCCTTGCCATAGATCACATTCTTGGATTTCTGGTGGAGACCATTTCTTGGTCTAAAATCCGTAGGTGTTAGCCTCTAGTATTATTGAAAATGGTCGCTCATGGCTATTTTCAAGGTCGCTCATGGCTATTTTCATAAAAAATGGGGGTTGTGTGGCCATTTATCATCGACTAGAGGCTCATAAACCTCACCCCACATATGTTTCTTTGCCATAGATTACATTCTTGGATTTCTGGTGGAAACCATTTCTTGGTTAAAAACTCGTACGTGTTAGCCTTCGGTATTATTGAAAATGGTCATTCATGGCTATTTTCGGCAAAATGGGGGTTGTGTGGCCATTGATCGTCGACCAGAGGCTCATACACCTCACCCAACATATGTTTCCTTGTCGTAGATCACACTCTTGGATTTCTGGTGGAGACCATTTCTTGGTCAAAAATCCGTAGGTGTTAGCCTTCGATATTATTGAAAATGGTCGTTCATGGCTATTTTCGACAAAAATGGGGGTTGTGTGGCCATTGATCATCGACCAGAGGCTCATACACCTCACCCCACATATGTTTCCTTGCCATAGATCACATTCTTGGATTTCTGGTGGAGACCATTACTTGGTCAAAAATCCGTAGGTCTTAGCCTCTAATATTATTGAAAATGGTCGTTCATGGCTATTTTCGACAAAAATGGGGGTTGTGTGGCCATTGATCATCGACCAGAGGCTCATACACCTCACCCCACATATGTTTCCTTGCCATAGATCACATTCTTGGATTTCTGGTGGAGACCATTTCTTGGTCAAAAATCCGTAGGTGTTAGCCTTCGGTATTATTGAAAATGGTCGTTCATGCTTTTTTCTACAAAAATAGGGGGGTTGTGTGGCCATTGATCATCGACCAGACGCTCATACACCTCACCCCACATATGTTTCCTTACCATAGATCACATTCTTGGATTTCTGGTGGAGACCATTCCTTGGTCTAAAATCCGTAGGTGTTAGCCTCTAGTATTATTGAAAATGGTCCCTCATGGCTATTTTCAAGGTCGCTCATGGCTATTTTCATAAAAAATGGGGGTTGTGTGGCCATTTATCATCGACTAGAGGCTCATAAACCTCACCCCACATATGTTTCCTTGCCATAGATTACATTCTTGGATTTCTGGTGGAAACCATTTCTTGGTTAAAAACTCGTACGTGTTAGCCTTCGGTATTATTGAAAATGGTCATTCATGGCTATTTTCGGCAAAATGGGGGTTGTGTGGCCATTGATCATCGACCAGAGGCTCGTACACCTCACCCCACATATGTTTCCTTGCCATAGATCACATTCTTGGATTTCTGGTGGAGACCATTTCTTGGTCAAAAATCCGTACGTGTTAGCCTTTGGTATTTTTGAAAATGGTCATTCATGGCTATTTTCGACAAAAATGGGGGTTGTCTGGCCATTGATCATCGACTAGAGGCTCATACACCTCACCCCACATATGTTTCCTTGCCATAGATCACATTCTTGGATTTCTGGTGGAGACCATTTCTTGGTCAAAAATCCGTAGGTGTTAGCCTTCGGTATTATTGAAAATGGTCGTTCATGGCTATTTTCGACAAAAATGGGGGTTGTGTGGCCATTGATCATCGACCAGACGCTCATACACCTCACCCCACATATGTTTCCTTGTCATAGATCACATTCTTGGATTTCTGGTGGAGACCATTTCTTGGTCTAAAATCCGTAGGTGTTAGCCTCTAGTATTATTGAAAATGGTCGCTCATGGCTATTTTCAAGGTCGTTCATGGCTATTTTCGACAAAAATGGGGGTTGTGTGGCCATTGATCATCGACCAGACGCTCATACACCTCACCCCACATATGTTTCCTTGCCATAGATCACATTCTTGGATTTCTGGTGGAAACCATTTCTTGGTTAAAAACTCGTACGTGTTAGCCTTCGGTATTATTGAAAATGGTCATTCATGGCTATTTTCGACAAAAATGGGGGTTGTGTGGCCATTGATCATCGACCAGAGGCTCATACACCACACCCCACATATGTTTCCTTGCCATAGATCACATTCTTGGATTTCTGGTGGAGACCATTTCTTGGTCAAAAATCCGTAGGTGTTAGCCTTCGGTATTATTGTAAATGGTCATTCTATGGCAAGGAAACATATGTGGGGTGAGGTGTATGAGCGTCTGGTCGATGATCAATGTCCACACAACCCCCATTTTTGCCGAAAATAGCCATGAGCGACCATTTTCAATAATACTAGAGGCTAAGACCTACGGATTTTTGACCAAGAAATGGTCTCCACCAGAAATCCAAGAATGTGATCTATGGCAAGGAAACATATGTGGGGTGAGGTGTATGAGCCTCTGGTCGATGATCAATGGCCACACAACCCCCATTTTTGTCAAAAATAGCCATGAATGACCATTTTCAATAATACCGAAGGCTAACAGTGACCATTTTCAATAATACTAGAGGCTAAGACCTACGGATTTTTGACCAAGAAATGGTCTCCACCAGAAATCCAAGAATGTGATCTATGGCAAGAAAACATATGTGGGGTGAGGTGTATGAGCCTCTGGTCGATGATCAATGGCCACACAACCCCCATTTTTTATGAAAATAGCCATGAGCGACCTTGAAAATAGCCATGAGCGACCATTTTCAATAATACTAGAGGCTAACACGTACGGATTTTTGACCAAGAAATGGTCTTAGCCTCTAATATTCTTGGATTTCTGGTGGAGACCATTTCTTGGTCAAAAATCCGTAGGTGTTAGCCTTCGATATTATTGAAAATGGTCGTTCATGGCTATTTTCGACAAAAATGGGGGTTGTGTGGCCATTGATCATCGACCAGAGGCTCGTACACCTCACTACACATATGTTTCCTTGCCATAGATCACATTCTTGGATTTCTGGTGGAGACGATTTCTTGGTCAAAAATCCGTAGGTGTTAGCCTTCTGTATTATTGAAAATGGTCGTTCATGGCTATTTTCGACAAAAATGGGGGTTGTGTGGCCATTGATCATCGACCAGACGCTCATACACCTCACCCCACATATGTTTCCTTGTCGTAGATCACATTCTTGGATTTCTGGTGGAGACCATTTCTTGGTCAAAAATCCGTAGGTCTTAGCCTCTAATATTATTGAAAATGGTCGCTCATGGCTATTTTCATAAAAAAATGGGGGTTGTGTGGCCATTTATCATCGACTAGAGGCTCATAAATCTCACCCCACATATGTTTCCTTGCCATAGATCACATTCTTGGATTTCTGGTGGAGACCATTTCTTGGTCAAAAATCCGTAGGTGTTAGCCTTCGGTATTATTGTAAATGGTCATTCATGGCTATTTTCGGCAAAATGGACCATTTCTTGGTCAAAAATCCGTAGGTGTTAGCCTTCGGTATTATTGAAAATGGTCGTTCATGGCTATTTTTGACAAAAATGGGGGTTGTGTGGCCATTGATCATCGACCAGACGCTCATACACCTCACCCCACATATGTTTCCTTGTCATAGATCACATTCTTGGATTTCTGGTGGAGACCATTTCTTGGTCTAAAATCCGTAGGTGTTAGCCTCTAGTATTATTGAAAATGGTCGCTCATGGCTATTTTCAAGGTCGTTCATGGCTATTTTCGACAAAAATGGGGGTTGTGTGGCCATTGATCATCGACCAGACGCTCATACACCTCACCCCACATATGTTTCCTTGCCATAGATCACATTCTTGGATTTCTGGTGGAAACCATTTCTTGGTTAAAAACTCGTACGTGTTAGCCTTCGGTATTATTGAAAATGGTCATTCATGGCTATTTTCGACAAAAATGGGGGTTGTGTGGCCATTGATCATCGACCAGAGGCTCATACACCACACCCCACATATGTTTCCTTGCCATAGATCACATTCTTGGATTTCTGGTGGAGACCATTTCTTGGTCAAAAATCCGTAGGTGTTAGCCTTCGGTATTATTGTAAATGGTCATTCTATGGCAAGGAAACATATGTGGGGTGAGGTGTATGAGCGTCTGGTCGATGATCAATGGCCACACAACCCCCATTTTTGCCGAAAATAGCCATGAGCGACCATTTTCAATAATACTAGAGGCTAAGACCTACGGATTTTTGACCAAGAAATGGTCTCCACCAGAAATCCAAGAATGTGATCTATGGCAAGGAAACATATGTGGGGTGAGGTGTATGAGCCTCTGGTCGATGATCAATGGCCACACAACCCCCATTTTTGTCAAAAATAGCCATGAATGACCATTTTCAATAATACCGAAGGCTAACAGTGACCATTTTCAATAATACTAGAGGCTAAGACCTACGGATTTTTGACCAAGAAATGGTCTCCACCAGAAATCCAAGAATGTGATCTATGGCAAGGAAACATATGTGGGGTGAGGTGTATGAGCCTCTGGTCGATGATCAATGGCCACACAACCCCCATTTTTTATGAAAATAGCCATGAGCGACCTTGAAAATAGCCATGAGCGACCATTTTCAATAATACTAGAGGCTAACACGTACGGATTTTTGACCAAGAAATGGTCTTAGCCTCTAATATTCTTGGATTTCTGGTGGAGACCATTTCTTGGTCAAAAATCCGTAGGTGTTAGCCTTCGATATTATTGAAAATGGTCGTTCATGGCTATTTTCGACAAAAATGGGGGTTGTGTGGCTATTGATCATCGACCAGAGGCTCGTACACCTCACTACACATATGTTTCCTTGCCATAGATCACATTCTTGGATTTCTGGTGGAGACGATTTCTTGGTCAAAAATCCGTAGGTGTTAGCCTTCTGTATTATTGAAAATGGTCGTTCATGGCTATTTTCGACAAAAATGGGGGTTGTGTGGCCATTGATCATCGACCAGACGCTCATACACCTCACCCCACATATGTTTCCTTGTCGTAGATCACATTCTTGGATTTCTGGTGGAGACCATTTCTTGGTCAAAAATCCGTAGGTCTTAGCCTCTAATATTATTGAAAATGGTCGCTCATGGCTATTTTCATAAAAAAATGGGGGTTGTGTGGCCATTTATCATCGACTAGAGGCTCATAAATCTCACCCCACATATGTTTCCTTGCCATAGATCACATTCTTGGATTTCTGGTGGAGACCATTTCTTGGTCAAAAATCCGTAGGTGTTAGCCTTCGGTATTATTGTAAATGGTCATTCATGGCTATTTTCGGCAAAATGGACCATTTCTTGGTCAAAAATCCGTAGGTGTTAGCCTTCGGTATTATTGAAAATGGTCGTTCATGGCTATTTTTGACAAAAATGGGGGTTGTGTGGCCATTGATCATCGACTAGAGGCTCATACACCTCACCCCACATATGTTTCCTTGCCATAGATCACATTCTTGGATTTCTGGTGGAGACCATTTCTTGGTCAAAAATCCGTAGGTGTTAGCCTTTGGTATTATTGTAAATGGTCATTCATGGCTATTTTCGGCAAAATGGGGGTTCTGTGGCCATTGATCATCGACCAGAGGCTCGTACACCTCACCCCACATATGTTTCCTTGCCATAGATCACATTCTTGGATTTCTGGTGGAGACCATTTCTTGGTCAAAAATCCGTAGGTGTTAGCCTTTGGTATTTTTGAAAATGGTCGTTCATGGCTATTTTCGGCAAAATGGGGGTTGTGCGGCCATTGATCGTCGACTAGAGGCTCATACACCTCACCCCACATATGTTTCCTTGCCATAGATCACATTCTTGGATTTATGGTGGAGACCATTTCTTGGTCAAAAATTTGTAGGTGTTAGCCTTCAGTGTCATTGAAAATGGTCGTTCATGGCTATTTTCGACAAAAATTAGGGTTGTGTGGCCATTGATCGTCGACCAGAGGCTCATACACCTCACCCCACATATGTTTCCTTGCCATAGATCACATTCTTGGATTTCTGGTGGAGACCATTTCTTGGTCAAAAATCCGTAGGTGTTAGCCTTCGGTATTATTGAAAATGGTCGTTCATGGCTATTTTCGACAAAAATGGGGGTTGTGTGGCCATTGATCATCGACCAGAGGCTCATACACCTCACCCCACATATGTTTCCTTGCCATAGATCACATTCTTGGATTTCTGGTGGAGACCATTTCTTGGTCAAAAATCCGTAGGTGTTAGCCTTTGGTATTTTTGAAAATGGTCGTTCATGGCTATTTTCGGCAAAATGGGGGTTGTGCGGCCATTGATCGTCGACTAGAGGCTCATACACCTCACCCTACATATGTTTCCTTGCCATAGATCACATTCTTGGATTTCTGGTGGAGACCATTTCTTGGTCAAAAATTTGTAGGTGTTAGCCTTCAGTGTCATTGAAAATGGTCGTTCATGGTTATTTTCGACAAAAATTAGGGTTGTGTGGCCATTGATCGTCGACCAGAGGCTCATACACCTCACCCCACATATGTTTCCTTGCCATAGATCACATTCTTGGATTTCTGGTGGAGACCATTTCTTGGTCAAAAATCCGTAGGTGTTAGCCTTCGGTATTATTGAAAATGGTCGTTCATGGCTATTTTCGACAAAAATGGGGGTTGTGTGGCCATTGATCATCGACCAGAGGCTCATACACCTCACCCCACATATGTTTCCTTGCCATAGATCACATTCTTGGATTTCTGGTGGAGACCATTTCTTGGTCAAAAATTCGTAGGTCTTAGCCTTCGGTATTATTGAAAATGGTCATTCATGGCTATTTTCGGCAAAATGGGGGTTGTGTGGCTATTGATCATCGACCATAGGCTCATACACCTCACCCCACATATGTTTCCTTGCCATAGATCACATTCTTGGATTTCTAGTGGAGACCATTTCTTGGTCAAAAATCCGTAGGTGTTAGCCTTCGGTATTATTGTAAATGGTCATTCATGGCTATTTTCGACAAAAATGGGGGTTGTGTGGCCATTAATCATCGACCAGAGGCTCATAAAAAATGGGGGTTGTGTGGCCATTTATCATCGACTAGAGGCTCATAAACCTCACCCCACATATGTTTCCTTGCCATAGATCACATTCTTGGATTTCTGGTGGAGACCATTTCTTGGACAAAAATCCGTAGGTCTTAGCCTCTAGTATTATTGAAAATGGTCGCTGTTAGCCTTCGGTATTATTGAAAATGGTCATTCATGGCTATTTTCGACAAAAATGGGGGTTGTGTGGCCATTGATCATCGACTAGAGGCTCATACACCTCACTACACATATGTTTCCTTGCCATAGATCACATTCTTGGATTTCTGGTGGAGACCATTTCTTGGTCTAAAATCCGTAGGTGTTAGCCTCTAGTATTATTGAAAATGGTCGCTCATGGCTATTTTCAAGGTCGCTCATGGCTATTTTCATAAAAAATGGGGGTTGTGTGGCCATTTATCATCGACTAGAGGCTCATAAACCTCACCCCACATATGTTTCCTTGCCATAGATTACATTCTTGGATTTCTGGTGGAAACCATTTCTTGGTTAAAAACTCGTACGTGTTAGCCTTCGGTATTATTGAAAATGGTCGTTCATGGCTATTTTCAAGGTCGCTCATGGCTATTTTCAAGGTCGCTCATGGCTATTTTCATAAAAAATGGGGGTTGTGTGGCCATTGATCGTCGACCAGAGGCTCATACACCTCACCCCACATATGTTTCCTTGCCATAGATCACATTCTTGGATTTCTAGTGGAGACCATTTCTTGGTCAAAAATCCGAATGTGTTAGCCTCCGGTATTTTTGAAAATGGTCATTCATGGCTATTTTCGACAAAAATGGGGGTTGTGTGGCCATTGATCATCGACCAGACGCTCATACACCTCACCCCACATATGTTTCCTTGCCATAGATCACATTCTTGGATTTATGGTGGAGACCATTTCTTGGTCAAAAATCCATAGGTGTTAGCCTTCAGTGTCATTGAAAATGGTCGTTCATGGCTATTTTCGACAAAATATAGGGTTGTGTGGCCATTGATCGTCGACCAGAGGCTCATACACTTCACCCCACATATGTTTCCTTGCCATAGATCACACCATAGATTACATTCTTGGATTTCTGGTGGAAACCATTTCTTGGTTAAAAACTCGTACGTGTTAGCCTTCGGTATTATTGAAAATGGTCATTCATGGCTATTTTCGACAAAAATGGGGGTTGTGTGGCCATTGATCATCGACTAGAGGCTCATACACCTCACCCCACATATGTTTCCTTGCCATAGATCACATTCTTGGATTTCTGGTGGAAACCATTTCTTGGTTAAAAACTCGTACGTGTTAGCCTTCGGTATTATTGAAAATGGTCATTCATGGCTATTTTCGACAAAAATGGGGGTTGTGTGGCCATTGATCATCGACCAGAGGCTCATACACCACACCCCACATATGTTTCCTTGCCATAGATCACATTCTTGGATTTCTGGTGGAGACCATTTCTTGGTCAAAAATCCGTAGGTGTTAGCCTTCGGTATTATTGTAAATGGTCATTCTATGGCAAGGAAACATATGTGGGGTGAGGTGTATGAGCGTCTGGTCGATGATCAATGGCCACACAACCCCCATTTTTGCCGAAAATAGCCATGAGCGACCATTTTCAATAATACTAGAGGCTAAGACCTACAAATTTTTGACCAAGAAATGGTCTCCACCAGAAATCCAAGAATGTGATCTATGGCAAGGAAACATATGTGGGGTGAGGTGTATGAGCCTCTGGTCGATGATCAATGGCCACACAACCCCCATTTTTGTCAAAAATAGCCATGAATGACCATTTTCAATAATACCGAAGGCTAACAGTGACCATTTTCAATAATATTAGAGGCTAAGACCTACGGATTTTTGACCAAGAAATGGTCTCCACCAGAAATCCAAGAATGTGATCTATGGCAAGGAAACATATGTGGGGTGAGGTGTATGAGCCTCTGGTCGATGATCAATGGCCACACAACCCCCATTTTTTATGAAAATAGCCATGAGCGACCTTGAAAATAGCCATGAGCGACCATTTTCAATAATACTAGAGGCTAACACGTACGGATTTTTGACCAAGAAATGGTCTTAGCCTCTAATATTCTTGGATTTCTGGTGGAGACCATTTCTTGGTCAAAAATCCGTAGGTGTTAGCCTTCGATATTATTGAAAATGGTCGTTCATGGCTATTTTCGACAAAAATGGGGGTTGTGTGGCCATTGATCATCGACCAGAGGCTCGTACACCTCACTACACATATGTTTCCTTGCCATAGATCACATTCTTGGATTTCTGGTGGAGACGATTTCTTGGTCAAAAATCCGTAGGTGTTAGCCTTCTGTATTATTGAAAATGGTCGTTCATGGCTATTTTCGACAAAAATGGGGGTTGTGTGGCCATTGATCATCGACCAGACGCTCATACACCTCACCCCACATATGTTTCCTTGTCGTAGATCACATTCTTGGATTTCTGGTGGAGACCATTTCTTGGTCAAAAATCCGTAGGTCTTAGCCTCTAATATTATTGAAAATGGTCGCTCATGGCTATTTTCATAAAAAAATGGGGGTTGTGTGGCCATTTATCATCGACTAGAGGCTCATAAATCTCACCCCACATATGTTTCCTTGCCATAGATCACATTCTTGGATTTCTGGTGGAGACCATTTCTTGGTCAAAAATCCGTAGGTGTTAGCCTTCGGTATTATTGTAAATGGTCATTCATGGCTATTTTCGGCAAAATGGACCATTTCTTGGTCAAAAATCCGTAGGTGTTAGCCTTCGGTATTATTGAAAATGGTCGTTCATGGCTATTTTTGACAAAAATGGGGGTTGTGTGGCCATTGATCATCGACTAGAGGCTCATACACCTCACCCCACATATGTTTCCTTGCCATAGATCACATTCTTGGATTTCTGGTGGAGACCATTTCTTGGTCAAAAATCCGTAGGTGTTAGCCTTCGGTATTATTGTAAATGGTCATTCATGGCTATTTTCGGCAAAATGGGGGTTCTGTGGCCATTGATCATCGACCAGAGTCTCGTACACCTCACCCCACATATGTTTCCTTGCCATAGATCACATTCTTGGATTTCTGGTGGAGACCATTTCTTGGTCAAAAATCCGTAGGTGTTAGCCTTTGGTATTTTTGAAAATGGTCGTTCATGGCTATTTTCGGCAAAATGGGGGTTGTGCGGCCATTGATCATCGACTAGAGGCTCATACACCTCACCCCACATATGTTTCCTTGCCATAGATCACATTCTTGGATTTATGGTGGAGACCATTTCTTGGTCAAAAATTTGTAGGTGTTAGCCTTCAGTGTCATTGAAAATGGTCGTTCATGGCTATTTTCGACAAAAATTAGGGTTGTGTGGCCATTGATCGTCGACCAGAGGCTCATACACCTCACCCCACATATGTTTCCTTGCCATAGATCACATTCTTGGATTTCTGGTGGAAACCATTTCTTGGTTAAAAACTCGTACGTGTTAGCCTTCGGTATTATTGAAAATGGTCATTCATGGCTATTTTCGACAAAAATGGGGGTTGTGTGGCCATTGATCATCGACCAGAGGCTCATACACCACACCCCACATATGTTTCCTTGCCATAGATCACATTCTTGGATTTCTGGTGGAGACCATTTCTTGGTCAAAAATCCGTAGGTGTTAGCCTTCGGTATTATTGTAAATGGTCATTCTATGGCAAGGAAACATATGTGGGGTGAGGTGTATGAGCGTCTGGTCGATGATCAATGGCCACACAACCCCCATTTTTGCCGAAAATAGCCATGAGCGACCATTTTCAATAATACTAGAGGCTAAGACCTACAAATTTTTGACCAAGAAATGGTCTCCACCAGAAATCCAAGAATGTGATCTATGGCAAGGAAACATATGTGGGGTGAGGTGTATGAGCCTCTGGTCGATGATCAATGGCCACACAACCCCCATTTTTGTCAAAAATAGCCATGAATGACCATTTTCAATAATACCGAAGGCTAACAGTGACCATTTTCAATAATATTAGAGGCTAAGACCTACGGATTTTTGACCAAGAAATGGTCTCCACCAGAAATCCAAGAATGTGATCTATGGCAAGGAAACATATGTGGGGTGAGGTGTATGAGCCTCTGGTCGATGATCAATGGCCACACAACCCCCATTTTTTATGAAAATAGCCATGAGCGACCTTGAAAATAGCCATGAGCGACCATTTTCAATAATACTAGAGGCTAACACGTACGGATTTTTGACCAAGAAATGGTCTTAGCCTCTAATATTCTTGGATTTCTGGTGGAGACCATTTCTTGGTCAAAAATCCGTAGGTGTTAGCCTTCGATATTATTGAAAATGGTCGTTCATGGCTATTTTCGACAAAAATGGGGGTTGTGTGGCCATTGATCATCGACCAGAGGCTCGTACACCTCACTACACATATGTTTCCTTGCCATAGATCACATTCTTGGATTTCTGGTGGAGACGATTTCTTGGTCAAAAATCCGTAGGTGTTAGCCTTCTGTATTATTGAAAATGGTCGTTCATGGCTATTTTCGACAAAAATGGGGGTTGTGTGGCCATTGATCATCGACCAGACGCTCATACACCTCACCCCACATATGTTTCCTTGTCGTAGATCACATTCTTGGATTTCTGGTGGAGACCATTTCTTGGTCAAAAATCCGTAGGTCTTAGCCTCTAATATTATTGAAAATGGTCGCTCATGGCTATTTTCATAAAAAAATGGGGGTTGTGTGGCCATTTATCATCGACTAGAGGCTCATAAATCTCACCCCACATATGTTTCCTTGCCATAGATCACATTCTTGGATTTCTGGTGGAGACCATTTCTTGGTCAAAAATCCGTAGGTGTTAGCCTTCGGTATTATTGTAAATGGTCATTCATGGCTATTTTCGGCAAAATGGACCATTTCTTGGTCAAAAATCCGTAGGTGTTAGCCTTCGGTATTATTGAAAATGGTCGTTCATGGCTATTTTTGACAAAAATGGGGGTTGTGTGGCCATTGATCATCGACTAGAGGCTCATACACCTCACCCCACATATGTTTCCTTGCCATAGATCACATTCTTGGATTTCTGGTGGAGACCATTTCTTGGTCAAAAATCCGTAGGTGTTAGCCTTCGGTATTATTGTAAATGGTCATTCATGGCTATTTTCGGCAAAATGGGGGTTCTGTGGCCATTGATCATCGACCAGAGGCTCGTACACCTCACCCCACATATGTTTCCTTGCCATAGATCACATTCTTGGATTTCTGGTGGAGACCATTTCTTGGTCAAAAATCCGTAGGTGTTAGCCTTTGGTATTTTTGAAAATGGTCGTTCATGGCTATTTTCGGCAAAATGGGGGTTGTGCGGCCATTGATCATCGACTAGAGGCTCATACACCTCACCCCACATATGTTTCCTTGCCATAGATCACATTCTTGGATTTATGGTGGAGACCATTTCTTGGTCAAAAATTTGTAGGTGTTAGCCTTCAGTGTCATTGAAAATGGTCGTTCATGGCTATTTTCGACAAAAATTAGGGTTGTGTGGCCATTGATCGTCGACCAGAGGCTCATACACCTCACCCCACATATGTTTCCTTGCCATAGATCACATTCTTGGATTTCTGGTGGAGACCATTTCTTGGTCAAAAATCCGTAGGTGTTAGCCTTTGGTATTTTTGAAAATGGTCGTTCATGGCTATTTTCGGCAAAATGGGGGTTGTGCGGCCATTGATCGTCGACTAGAGGCTCATACACCTCACCCTACATATGTTTCCTTGCCATAGATCACATTCTTGGATTTCTGGTGGAGACCATTTCTTGGTCAAAAATTTGTAGGTGTTAGCCTTCAGGGTCATTGAAAATGGTCGTTCATGGCTATTTTCGACAAAAATTAGGGTTGTGTGGCCATTGATCGTCGACCAGAGGCTCATACACCTCACCCCACATATGTTTCCTTGCCATAGATCACATTCTTGGATTTCTGGTGGAGACCATTTCTTGGTCAAAAATCCGTAGGTGTTAGCCTTCGGTATTATTGAAAATGGTCGTTCATGGCTATTTTCGACAAAAATGGGGGTTGTGTGGCCATTGATCATCGACCAGAGGCTCATACACCTCACCCCACATATGTTTCCTTGCCATAGATCACATTCTTGGATTTCTGGTGGAGACCATTTCTTGGTCAAAAATTCGTAGGTCTTAGCCTTCGGTATTATTGAAAATGGTCATTCATGGCTATTTTCGGCAAAATGGGGGTTGTGTGGCTATTGATCATCGACCATAGGCTCATACACCTCACCCCACATATGTTTCCTTGCCATAGATCACATTCTTGGATTTCTGGTGGAGACCATTTCTTGGTCAAAAATCCGTAGGTGTTAGCCTTCGGTATTATTGTAAATGGTCATTCATGGCTATTTTCGACAAAAATGGGGGTTGTGTGGCCATTAATCATCGACCAGAGGCTCATAAAAAATGGGGGTTGTGTGGCCATTTATCATCGACTAGAGGCTCATAAACCTCACCCCACATATGTTTCCTTGCCATAGATCACATTCTTGGATTTCTGGTGGAGACCATTTCTTGGACAAAAATCCGTAGGTCTTAGCCTCTAGTATTATTGAAAATGGTCGCTGTTAGCCTTCGGTATTATTGAAAATGGTCATTCATGGCTATTTTCGACAAAAATGGGGGTTGTGTGGCCATTGATCATCGACTAGAGGCTCATACACCTCACTACACATATGTTTCCTTGCCATAGATCACATTCTTGGATTTCTGGTGGAGACCATTTCTTGGTCTAAAATCCGTAGGTGTTAGCCTCTAGTATTATTGAAAATGGTCGCTCATGGCTATTTCAAGGTCGCTCATGGCTATTTTCATAAAAAATGGGGGTTGTGTGGCCATTTATCATCGACTAGAGGCTCATAAACCTCACCCCACATATGTTTCCTTGCCACAGATTACATTCTTGGATTTCTGGTGGAAACCATTTCTTGGTTAAAAACTCGTACGTGTTAGCCTTCGGTATTATTGAAAATGGTCGTTCATGGCTATTTTCAAGGTCGCTCATGGCTATTTTCAAGGTCGCTCATGGCTATTTTCATAAAAAATGGGGGTTGTGTGGCCATTGATCGTCGACCAGAGGCTCATACACCTCACCCCACATATGTTTCCTTGCCATAGATCACATTCTTGGATTTCTGGTGGAGACCATTTCTTGGTCAAAAATCCGTAGGTGTTAGCCTTCGGTATTATTGAAAATGGTCGTTCATGGCTATTTTCGACAAAAATGGGGGTTGTGTGGCCATTGATCATCGACCAGAGGCTCATACACCTCACCCCACATATGTTTCCTTGCCATAGATCACATTCTTGGATTTCTGGTGGAGACCATTTCTTGGTCAAAAATTCGTAGGTCTTAGCCTTCGGTATTATTGAAAATGGTCATTCATGGCTATTTTCGGCAAAATGGGGGTTGTGTGGCTATTGATCATCGACCATAGGCTCATACACCTCACCCCACATATGTTTCCTTGCCATAGATCACATTCTTGGATTTCTGGTGGAGACCATTTCTTGGTCAAAAATCCGTAGGTGTTAGCCTTCGGTATTATTGTAAATGGTCATTCATGGCTATTTTCGACAAAAATGGGGGTTGTGTGGCCATTAATCATCGACCAGAGGCTCATAAAAAATGGGGGTTGTGTGGCCATTTATCATCGACTAGAGGCTCATAAACCTCACCCCACATATGTTTCCTTGCCATAGATCACATTCTTGGATTTCTGGTGGAGACCATTTCTTGGACAAAAATCCGTAGGTCTTAGCCTCTAGTATTATTGAAAATGGTCGCTGTTAGCCTTCGGTATTATTGAAAATGGTCATTCATGGCTATTTTCGACAAAAATGGGGGTTGTGTGGCCATTGATCATCGACTAGAGGCTCATACACCTCACTACACATATGTTTCCTTGCCATAGATCACATTCTTGGATTTCTGGTGGAGACCATTTCTTGGTCTAAAATCCGTAGGTGTTAGCCTCTAGTATTATTGAAAATGGTCGCTCATGGCTATTTCAAGGTCGCTCATGGCTATTTTCATAAAAAATGGGGGTTGTGTGGCCATTTATCATCGACTAGAGGCTCATAAACCTCACCCCACATATGTTTCCTTGCCACAGATTACATTCTTGGATTTCTGGTGGAAACCATTTCTTGGTTAAAAACTCGTACGTGTTAGCCTTCGGTATTATTGAAAATGGTCGTTCATGGCTATTTTCAAGGTCGCTCATGGCTATTTTCAAGGTCGCTCATGGCTATTTTCATAAAAAATGGGGGTTGTGTGGCCATTGATCGTCGACCAGAGGCTCATACACCTCACCCCACATATGTTTCCTTGCCATAGATCACATTCTTGGATTTCTGGTGGAGACCATTTCTTGGTCAAAAATCCGAATGTGTTAGCCTCCGGTATTTTTGAAAATGGTCATTCATGGCTATTTTCGACAAAAATGGGGGTTGTGTGGCCATTGATCATCGACCAGACGCTCATACACCTCACCCCACATATGTTTCCTTGCCATAGATCACATTCTTGGATTTATGGTGGAGACCATTTCTTGGTCAAAAATCCATAGGTGTTAGCCTTCAGTGTCATTGAAAATGGTTGTTCATGGCTATTTTCGACAAAAATTAGGGTTGTGTGGCCATTGATCGTCGACCAGAGGCTCATACACCTCACCCCACATATGTTTCCTTGCCATAGATCACACCATAGATTACATTCTTGGATTTCTGGTGGAAACCATTTCTTGGTTAAAAACTCGTACGTGTTAGCCTTCGGTATTATTGAAAATGGTCATTCATGGCTATTTTCGACAAAAATGGCGGTTGTGTGGCCATTGATCATCGACTAGAGGCTCATACACCTCACCCCACATATCTTTCCTTGCCATAGATCACATTCTTGGATTTCTGGTGGAGACCATTTCTTGGTCAAAAATCCGTAGGTGTTAGCCTTCGGTATTATTGTAAATGGTCATTCTATGGCAAGGAAACATATGTGGGGTGAGGTGTATGAGCGTTTGGTCGATGATCAATGGCCACACAACCCCCATTTTTGCCGAAAATAGCCATGAGCGACCATTTTCAATAATACTAGAGGCTAAGACCTACGGATTTTTGACCAAGAAATGGTCTCCACCAGAAATCCAAGAATGTGATCTATGGCAAGGAAACATATGTGGGGTGAGGTGTATGAGCCTCTGGTCGATGATCAATGGCCACACAACCCCCATTTTTGTCGAAAATAGCCATGAATGACCATTTACAATAATACCGAAGGCTAACACCTACGGATTTTTGACCAAGAAATGGTCTCCACCAGAAATCCAAGAATGTGATCTATGGCAAGGTAACATATGTGGGGTGAGGTGTATGAGCGTCTAGTCGATGATCAATGGCCACACAACCCCCATTTCTTGGTTAAAAATCCGTAGGTGTTAGCCTTCGGTATTATTGAAAATGGTCGTTCATGGCTATTTTCGACAAAAATGGGGGTTGTGTGGCCATTGATCATCGACCAGAGGCTCATACACCTCACCCCACATATGTTTCCTTGCCATAGATCACATTCTTGGATTTCTGGTGGAGACCATTTCTTGGTCAAAAATCCGTAGGTCTTAGCCTTCGGTATTATTGAAAATGGTCATTCATGGCTATTTTCGGCAAAATGGGGGTTGTGTGGCCATTGATCATCGACCATAGGCTCATACACCTCACCCCACATATGTTTCCTTGCCATAGATCACATTCTTGGATTTCTGGTGGAGACCATTTCTTGGTCAAAAATCCGTAGGTGTTAGCCTTCGGTATTATTGTAAATGGTCATTCATGGCTATTTTCGACAAAAATGGGGGTTGTGTGGCCATTGATCATCGACCAGAGGCTCATAAAAAATGGGGGTTGTGTGGCCATTAATCATCGACTAGAGGCTCATAAACCTCACCCCACATATGTTTCCTTGCCATAGATCACATTCTTGGATTTCTGGTGGAGACCATTTCTTGGTCAAAAATCCGTAGGTCTTAGCCTCTAGTATTATTGAAAATGGTCGCTGTTAGCCTTCGGTATTATTGAAAATGGTCATTCATGGCTATTTTCGACAAAAATGGGGGTTGTGTGGCCATTGATCATCGACTAGAGGCTCATACACCTCACTACACATATGTTTCCTTGCCATAGATCACATTCTTGGATTTCTGGTGGAGACCATTTTTTGGTCTAAAATCCGTAGGTGTTAGCCTCTAGTATTATTGAAAATGGTCGCTCATGGCTATTTTCAAGGTCGCTCATGGCTATTTTCATAAAAAAATGGGGGTTGTGTGGCCATTTATCATCGACCAGAGGCTCATACACCTCACCCCACATATGTTTCCTTGCCATAGATCACATTCTTGGATTTCTGGTGGAGACCATTTCTTGGTCAAAAATCCGTAGGTGTTAGCCTTTGATATTATTGAAAACGGTCATTCATGGCTATTTTCGGCAAAATGGGAGTTGTGTGGCCATTGATCATCGACTAGAGGCTCATACACCTCACCCCACATATGTTTCCTTGTCGTAGATCACATTCTTGGATTTCTGGTGGAGACCATTTCTTGGTCTAAAATCCGTAGGTGTTAGCCTCTAGTATTATTGAAAATGGTCGCTCATGGCTATTTTCGACAAAATTGGGGGTTGTGTTGCCATTGATCATCGACCAGAGGCTCGTACACTTCACCCCACATATGTTTTCTTGCCATAGATCATAATCTTGGATTTCTCGTGGAGACCATTTCTTGGTTAAAAACTCGTACGTGTTAGCCTTCGGTATTATTGTAAATGGTCATTCATGGCTATTTTCGGCAAAATGGGGGTTGTGTGGCCATTGATCATCGACCAGAGGCTCATACACCTCACCCCACATATGTTTCCTTGCCATAGATCACATTCTTGGATTTCTGGTGGAGACCATTTCTTGCTCAAAAATCCGTAGGTGTTAGCCTTCGGTATTATTGAAAATGGTCATTCATGGCTATTTTCGACAAAAATGGGGGTTGTGTGGCCATTGATCATCGACCAGACGCTCATACACCTCACCCCACATATGTTTCCTTGCCATAGATCACATTCTTGGATTTCTGGTGGAGACCATTGAAAGGGAATTAGGCTTACACCTAGTTCCTATATAATTTTGGTGGTTGAATTGCCCAACACAAATCTTTGGACTAACTAGTTTGTTCTAGTGTATAAGTTATACAGGTGCAAAAGGTTCACACTTAGCCAATAAAAAGACCAAGTGTTGGGTTCAACAAAAGAGCAAAGGAGCAACCGAAGGCTCCTCTGGTCTGGCGCACCGGACTGTCCGGTGCACCACCAGACAGTGTCCGGTGCACCAGAGGACTTCAACGCGAACTCGTCGCCTTCGGGAATTCTCCAGAGCCGGCGCGCTATAATTCACCGAACTGTCCGGTGTACACCGGACGGTGTCCGGTGCTCCAACGGGACGCAGCTCAGGAACTCGCCAGCCTCGGGAAATCAGAGCGGCTGCTCCGCTATAATTCACCGGACATGTCCGGTGTGCACCGGACTGTCCGGTGCATTCACGGAGCAAAGGCTACTTCGGCGCCAACGGCTACCTGCGATGCATTTAATGCGCGCGCAGCGCGCGCAGAAGTCAGAGTCGCCCATGCCGGCGCACCGGACAGTGAACAGTGCATGTCCGGTGCGCCACCGGACATCGAGGCGGGCCCAGAAGTCAGAACTCCAACGGTCAGATTCCAACGGCACTGGTGACATGGCAGGGGCACCGAACATGTCCGGTGCGCCATCGAACAGACAGCCTCCACCACTTACAAGAGCTCTAGCATTCAATTCTAGACACACCAAAGAGATCAAATCCTCTCCAAATTCCACACAACGCCCTAGTGACTAGAGAGAGATTTGCTTGTGTTCTTTCGAGCTCTTGCGCTTGGATTGCTTTCTTCTTTCTTGATTCCTTCATTGCGATCAAACTCACTTGTAATTGAGGCAAGAGACACCAAACTTGTGGTGGTCCTTGTGGGAACTTTGTGTTCCAAGTGATTGAGAAGAGAAAGCTCACTCGATCCGTGGGATCGTTTGAGAGAGGGAAGGGTTGAAAGAGACCCGACCTTTGTGGCCTCCTCAACGGGGAGTAGGTTTGAGAGTACCGAACCTCGGTAAAACAAATCCGCGTGTCACACTCTTCATTTGCTTGCGATTTGTTTTCCACCCTCTCTCGCGGACTCGGTTTCATATTTCTAACGCTAACCCGGCTTGTAGTTGTGTTTATATTTGTAAATTTCAGTTTCGCCCTATTCACCCCCCCCTCTAGGCGACTATCAATTGGTATCAAAGCCAGGTTCTTCATTAGAGCCTAACCGCTCGAAGTAATGTCGGGAGATCACGCCAAGAAGGAGATGGAGACCGGCAAAAAGCCCACTACAAGCCACGGGAGCACTTCATCGGAAGAGTCCCGCACTAAGAGGAAGGAGAAGAAGAAGAGCTCCTCCAACAAAGGGAAGGAGAAGAAATCTTCTTCTCACCACAAAGAGAAGGAGAAATCTTCCTCTCACAAGCCGCATCGGAGTGGGGACAAGCACAAGAGGATGAGGAAAGTCGTCTACTACGAGACCGACACTTCATCAACATCCACCTCCGGCTCCGACGCGGCGTCCGTCACTTCTAAACGCCAAGAGCGTAAGAAGTATAGTAAGATTCCCCTAAGCTACCCTCGCATTTCTAAACATACACCTTTACTTTCCGTCCCATTAGGCAAACCACCAACTTTTGATGGTGAATATTACGCTAGGTGGAGCGATTTAATGCGATTTCATCTAACCTCGCTCCACAAAAGTATATGGGATGTTGTTGAGTTTGGTGCACAGGTACCGTCCGTAGGGGATGAAGACTATGATGAGGATGAGGTGGCCCAAATCGAGCACTTCAACTCTCAAGAAACAACAATACTCCTCGCCTCTTTAAGTAGAGAGGAGTATAACAAAGTTCAAGGGTTGAAGAGCGCCAAGGAGGTTTGGGATGTGCTCAAAACCGCGCACGAGGGAGATGAGCTCACAAAGATCACCAAGCGGGAAACGATCGAGGGGGAGCTCGGTCGGTTCCGGCTTCGCAAAGGGGAAGAGCCACAACACATCTACAACCGGCTCAAGACCTTGGTGAACCAAGTGCGCAACCTCGGGAGCAAGAAGTGGGACGACCACGAAGTGGTTAAGGTTATTCTAAGATCTCTCATTTTCCTTAACCCCACTCAAGTTCAATTAATTCGTGGTAATCCTAGATATACTAAAATGACCCCAGAGGAAGTTATCGGGAATTTTGTAAGTTTTGAGTGCATGATCGAAGGCTCGAGGGAGATCGACGAGCTTGATGATCCCTCCACATCCGAAGCTCAACCCGTCGCATTCAAGGCGACAGAGGAAAAGAAGGAGGAGTCTACACCAAGTAGACAACCAATCGACGCCTCCAAGCTCGACAATGAGGAAATGGCGCTCGTCATCAAGAGCTTCCGCCAAATCCTCAAGCAAAGGAGGGGGAAAGACTACAAGTCCCGCTCCAAGAAAGTTTGCTACAAGTGTGGTAAGCCTGGTCACTTTATTGCAAAATGTCCATTATCAAGTGACAGTGACAGGGATAACGACAAGAAGGGCAAGAGGAGAGAAAAGAAGAGGTACTACAAGAAGAAGGGCGGCGATGCCCATGTTTGTCGGGAGTGGGACTCCGACGAGAGCTCAAGCGACTCCTCCGACGACGAGGACGCCGCCAACATCGCCGTCACCAAGGGACTCCTCTTCCCCAACGTCGGCCACAAGTGCCTCATGGCAAAGGACGGCAAACGGAAGAAGGTTAAATCTAACTCCTCCACTAAATATGAGTCTTCTAGTGATGATAATGCTAGTGATGAGGAGGATAACTTGCGATCTCTTTTTGCCAACCTCAACATGCAACAAAAGGAAAAACTTAATGAATTGATTAGTGCCATTCATGAAAAGGATGATCTCTTGGACACTCAAGAGGACTTCCTTATTAAAGAAAATAAGAAGCATGTTAAGGTTAAAAATGCTTATGCTCTAGAAGTAGAAAAATGTCAAAAACTATCTAGTGAGCTAAGCACTTGCCATGAGATGATTGACAACCTTAGAAATGAAAATGCTAGTTTAAATGCTAAGGTTGATTCTCATGTTTGTGATATTTCAATTCCCAATCTTAGAAACAATAATGATGATTTACTTGCTAAGATTGAAGAATTGAATGTATCTCTTGCTAGCCTTAGATTAGAAAATGAAAACTTGATTGCTAAGGCTAAAGATTTTGATGTTTGCAAAGTTACAATTTCCGATCTTAGAGATAAGAATGATATATTACGTGCTAAGATTGTTGAACTTAATTCTTGCAAACCATCTACATCTACCATTGAGCATGTCACTATTTGTACTAGATGTAGAGATATTGATGTTGATGCTATTCATGATCACATGATTTTGATTAAACAACAAAATGATCATATAGCAAAATTAGATGCTAAGATTGTCGAGCATAACTTAGAAAATGAAAAGTTTAAATTTGCTAGAAGTATGCTCTATAATGGGAGACGCCCGGGCATCAAGGATGGCATTGGCTTTCAAAGGGGAGACAATGTCAAACTTAATGCCCCTCCTAAAAGATTGTCCAACTTTGTTAAGGGCAAGGCTCCCATGCCTCAGGATAACGAGGGTTACATTTTATACCCTGCCGGTTATCCCGAGGACAAAATTAGGAGAATTCACTCTAGGAAGTCTCACTCTGGCCCTAATCATGCTTTTATGTATAAGGGTGAGACATCTAGCTCTAGGCAACCAACCCGTGCTAAGTTGCCTAAGAAGAAAACTCCTATTGCATCAAATGATCATGATATTTCTTTTAAAACTTTTGATGCATCTTATGTTTTGACTAACAAATCCGGCAAGGTAGTTGCCAAGTTTGTTGGGGGCAAACACAAGGGGTCAAAGACTTGTGATTGGATACCCAAAGTTCTTGTTTCTAATGCCAAAGGACCCAAAACCGTTTGGGTACCTAAAGTCAAGAACTAAAATTGTTTTGTAGGTTTATGCATCCGGGGGCTCAAGTTGGATACTCGACAGCGGGTGCACAAACCATATGACAGTGGAGAAAAGGATGTTCTCCTCCTATGAGAAAAACCAAGATCCCCAACGAGCTATCACATTCGGGGATGGAAATCAAGGTTTGGTCAAAGGTCTTTGTTGGGGACTTGTTCTCAAGTGCTATGGGTTAAGAACAAGGCAACATAGAAAATGTTAATCGTTAAAGTCCTTCGTCCTCCGAAGCATTATTTCCCTTAGGATGTAATGGCTTGCGGACGAAGGTTATGAAGGACATACCATCATATATTCATTAAACAATGGCGAAGGATGAAATATAAAGAATATAAAAGACAACATGAACGATCATATATTATTATCGGTCATAAACAAAAACATTGTTGAATTACAAGTGTACCTTCAATCGGAAGGAGATGACAGTACAAACGTGACGCCAAAAGCGAATGCCAAGTCAGCGTGAACGGTACGGGAGTACTGTTCACCTATTTATAGGCACGGGACGCAGCCCGTGCAAAATTACATTAATGCCCTTTACATTTGATAATAATTCTATAGTAATCTGTCGAGGTCTAAACAGCCTTTTCATCTTTAAGTCGGTTTCACCTGCTGCTATCACACCGAAGCTTTCCTGCTTACACCTTCGGCGCTTCACCAACCTTCGTATCATTCTGATCTATTGTGATGCCTGACTTCAGTCCGAAGGTACCTGTTCACACATTATACTCCAGAAACACTTATTAAATCCTGTTTTTGAGGACCTTCGGATGCCGAAGGTCCCCAACAGTAGCCCCTCGCAATACTAATTTATTCAAAATAATAAATTTAGATTGCGACCTGGACGAAGGCTTTACGCCAAAGGTCCGAAAAAACACCTTCCCTTTGCTAGAATAGCAATACTCACTAACAAGCGGGGTCTTTCAATTTTCAACGCACTTGGCGTATAAATACGGCCATACCACAAACGCATTTGACACGCTCTCTGGCCAATTGCTCCCGCTCGCTCAATTTTTAGCTCTTGCATTACAATTTGCTAAGCTTTTAGTTTTGAAGCTTCGGCTTTGAAAATAGTTTTTTAGTGTCTCCGAAGATGTCCGAAGATAAGAAGACTACTGCTGAGACGAAGCTGAGCCTCGACGAAGAGAAAAATTTGGGGTTTCTTATAGCGATGTCAAAGACCAACACAGAAAAAATCACCATGGAGATTCTGGAAGGTTTGTCTGAGGATACTGGTGATAGTGATAGCTATGATGTGGACAGTGGTGGTGAAGACTCCGAAGATCGTCCGTGGCGACCAAGCCATTCAGTTTATGGTAAATCAACTATCAAAGAGAATCATCTTATCAACATGAGAGGAAGATATTTTCGGGATCTATCCATTGTGAGGGCCGACGAAGGGGAGAAAACTTGCCCCCACCCTGAAGAGAATGAAGTCGTAGTGTACCGAAGCTTTTTGAAAGCTGGACTGCGATTTCCTTTGAGCAGCTTCGTTGTGGAGGTGCTGAAAATATTCGAAATCTATCTCCATCAACTTACCCCCGAGGCAATTATAAAGCTGAATATCTTCGTGTGGGCCGTGAGAAGCCAAGGTCTAAAGCCTGACGCAAAAAGCTTCTGCAATATACATGAATTATCATATGAAACAAAACCCTGGGGTAAGGAACAGTACCACAACAATTTTGGCTGCTACAGTTTTGTTTCTCGGTCCGGGTCAAGCTGCCCCGTGCCAACCTTTCGGAAAAGATGGCCCGGAGACTGGATGACAGAATGGTTCTATGTGAAGAGTGATCTGACAATACGAGAAGATATCAAAGGTATAATTATGCGCCCTATTTGGCAAAGCTTCGGCCTTCGAAGGCCGAAGGTTGAAATGAATGAAGCTGCCGAAGAATGCCAGAGGGCCTTCGGCGCAGTCTGTTCTTTCATTGGGACAAGAGACTTAGTACAAGAGCATATTGCCTTCAGGGTATGGCCGCTCGCGGAGAATTGGGAAATGCCACAAGAAACCGTGAAAGAGGCCGACGAAAGTGGACTTATCAGGTTGAAGTACACTTTTAAATTTGGAGATAAATTCGTTGAGCCAGATGATGACTGGCTAAAAAGTATTGAAAATTTAAGTGATGAACTGCTTGGGGCTTACTCGAAGGCCGAAGACACTGCAATGTCTGCAGCCTTCGGAGGCCGAAAAAAGAAGAGGCTGAATCGGGTATTTGATGCAATCGGGTTTGTCTACCCTGACTATTGCTATCCCGTTCGAAGGCAGAAAAGAAAAAACACAACCTCTGCAAAAGAAGAAACTACAATTGCTCCTAGCGAGCCAGAACCGAAAAGAAAGAAGATAAAGGTCCTCACACATCGGCCGCGCTATATTGAACCAGCTTCGGTGCCTGAGTTTACCGGAGAAACTACTACGGCCACCGAAGCTGAAAAACCAACCAAGCCAACTTTGCTGCCAGAAGTCGCAGAAACGGCCGAAGTGCCAACAAAGATAGAATTGGAACAATCAAAGATTTTGCTGTCAGTAATGAAAGAGAAGGCCGAAGCGCCGTCCACAGAAAAAATGGAAGAGGTAAAAGAAGCAACTGAGGGCTCCAAAACATCAGAAGTTTTGAGTCCTACAGCAAACATTGAGACAGTAAAAAATCAAAAAGTGCCAGCAGTGACTCCGAAGAGAAAGAGAATGGCTAATGTGCTAGATGTACTGGAAACGATCAAATCTTCAAGCACACCTCCGAAGAAGGCTGCTGTCGTTCCTGAGACAACAACTGAAATTTCTGGTTCTAAATCTCCAGAGCAAAAGACTGAAGCCGAAGCTGTGCCCTCAGAGCCCGCAAAGATAAAACCCTTGGAAAGTGAGGCAGAAAAAATAACAACGCCGACTTTTGTTGAAGAAACCGGTGTCATTACCCCCGAAGCATCCCCCAAAATTCGTGATTATATTGTTCGTCATGCATCGGGGAAAAAACTATCGGAAAAAGAAGAGCAAGAGGCCCAGCACTACGCCCAAAAGCTGAAATATCCAAAGGGGGCGTTAATATTCAATGGCAGTGGAGAGGAAGACTTCTTGTATTGTCTCCCCGACAGCAAGGAAATTTCTGTCTGTCGGGAGATGAGCAGGAGCTTCGGATTCCCAACTTTAGAAGACGGACTTTCGGTGCTGTCAAAGAACGATCTGGCCGACAGCCTAGCTTACAATAGCTTAAAGGTGTGACAAATGAAATCCTTGTATTTTTTGTTGAGTTCAAAATTTTTCGTTTATTTAAACCTATTGACGTAGACATATTTCTCTTTGCAGGGCCTGATACTCAGCAATGCCCTCACGGCACAGAAAGATGCTGAAGACGAAGGGTGTTCTATAGCCCTGAGCAACCTTCGTTCCGAAGTTATTGAACTGAGGAACGAAGGTCTTGAAAAAGATAAAATGCTATACTCATTAATAAATAAAATAAAGGAGGACGAAGCTGCTTTTAAAAGTCAAGCTGAAGCTCAGAAGCGCGAAATTGAAGACCTTCGAAAACAACTGGCCAGAGCCAAGGAAGAACGCATACTTGAAGAAACAAAGCGAGAACTCAGCGACCAATGGGCCGATCACCTAGAAATAACTGTTGAAGAGCTTCGTTCGTCCAAAAAGAGATGTTATAACAAATCTATAGAGTGTGTTAAAAAGTTAAAAGCTAGCTTCGCCAAGGTTGGCGCCTTCTCAAGCGAAGAAAACTTTACGAGAGGCAATCCCGAAGGTCCCATCGAATGGATCGACCACGAAGCTGAGGCCTTCGAAGAAATTTTAAACAGCCGAGGAGATATATGTGCCTTCTCTGGTGCCAGAGGGATTGCCACCATCTTAGAGAAGAAGGGCTGCGAACATGTAAAAATTTTAGCACAGTCTGAAGCTGCTTTGCCCTTTGAAGATGCAAAAGATCCTTCGGCTGAAGCTAGTATAATTGGTGGAAAATATTTTACTGATATCTGGGATAATGGTGGCCGAGAAATGGCCGGAGAAATTATTCAAAGAAGTGAAAAGGGCATTCACGATGCTAGAAAAGTAGCTGAGGCTGCTGAAAAGAGCGCAGAGGCCGAAGGTCAATTAGGTATTAACTAATAGTTTTTATCGTGTTGTAATCTTAGGTTTTAAGATTTGTTTGCGATTTGTAATAGCAATGTAGCCGTATCCTGTCTTGCTTCAGATCCGACTAAAGCGTCTTCGGGCTCTCAGCCGAAGGGAGACGACGAAATTAAAAAGATGGCTGAAGATATTATGGACGAAGTCGTCAACCGGCTCCTGAACGAGGCTGCAGAAGTCGTTTTGAGAGAAGATTAAGTATTTTTGTAAAAACTTCTGAAATGTAATATATTGTAACATTTTGTAACCCCAAATGTAATATACCTATTTTTGTTACTCAATTCTTTACGATGCATGAAACTTTACACGTACCGCTTTTGAGTCTTTGACGAAAAAAACACCTTCCCTTCTTTTCATGCTTCGTGAAGAAGAATTTTTCTTTGTCACAACAATATCCAATGTTCTGATGAATAATATCCAAGCTTCGTGAAAATATTTTCCGAAGCTACATTTCCGAAGATCAATGATGTATCTTTTTGTGACTATGATTTCTCCCTTTCACAGCATTCTTCTGTAGATTAATAATGTATCCACCTCTTGTGCCATGTGCAAAATGATGTATGATGCTTATGCTATGCGAGATGATGTGATGATGTTGTGTTATGTGAGATGATGTTTATTCCGAAGATATATACATATCCCTGCAATAAAACACAATCTTTTATAAGCCTCCCTTAGGAGCTTCTTCGCCTTTTACTTCAGCGGAATCAGCGTTTATTTTTCGCTGTAAGCCTCCCTTAGGAGCTTCTTCGCCTTTTACTTTCAGCGGTATTCGCGTTGACTTTTCGCGCTTCGCCTTTTACTTAGGCGGTACCAGCGTTGACTTTTCGTTGTATGCTCTGCATTCCCTTTGGAACGACTTTGGAGCAGAAAACTTACACTGCGCTCCCTTTGGAACGACTTTTTGTGACTTCGGCAAACTTACTCTGTGTTCCTTAGAACGACTTTTTGTTGCTTCGAAGAATTTTCGATAGTTCAAAGGTCCTTTTTATTGTCACAAGCCTGTGAAGAAAGCATATTTTTCTTGTAGGAATCGACGAAACTAATTACATGAAACCTAAACAATGTCTTTATTACAGAAAATAAAACTGAATGAAAAAGATTGTTATTAAGGTAGGATATTCGTCAATAGATGTGCTTTGACTCTGGCACAGTGCTATTGACTGTACGAGCTTCGGACTGCTCTCTGAAATCCCTCTGGTGTGGGGCATACTGGCTCCCTTCTGGCTGCTGGCCTTGTTGCAACGGAGGTGGAGGCGGAGGCTGTTGCCAGGAAGCTTGAGGCTGACTCGCCGAAGCAACAGAAACTGCAGGATGGTTGCCCACATATTCTGGGATGTAGGGCGAATGATACGAAGCTGTATGCATGACCTGCTTCGGCTGAGCTTGTTGTGCTGCGGCTTCAGCTATTTCCTTTTGCTTCTGAATAGTAACATGGCACATCCTGGTAGTATGGCCTTTGTTCTCACCGCAGAATAAGCAAAAGATTCTTCTCGGTTGATCTCCAAATCTTCCTCCAAAGCCCCTGGCGCCTCTGCCTCTTGGACCTGGTGGTCGGAAGGAGCTTTGCTGTTGCCCCGAAGCCTGTGAGGAGCATTGTGACCTTTGCTGTTGGCTTCCTCTGTCATCATTTTGTGTAGAGTTATGAATTGATCTCACGTGCCTCGGGTAGAACCTCCCTCCGAAGCCCCTGGTCATTTCAGAAAACCTGAAAGCCTCCTCCCTTCTTTGGCGAAAATCATTATCGGCCCGAATGTACTCATCCATCTTCTGGAGAAGCTTCTCCAAAGTTTGAGGAGGCTTCCTGGCGAAGTACTGAGCTGACGGACCTGGCCGAAGCCCCTTGATCATGGCCTCGATGACAATTTCATTGGGCACCGTTGGTGCCTGTGCCCTCAAACGCAAGAACCTTCGGACATACGCCTGAAGGTATTCTTCATGATCCTGAGTGCACTGGAACAGAGCCTGAGCAGTGACCGGCTTCGTCTGAAACCCTTGAAAGCTAGTTAACAACAAGTCCTTCAGCTTCTGCCATGAAGTGATCGTTCCTGGTCGAAGGGAGGAATACCAGGTTTGGGCGACACTTCTGACAGCCATAACGAAAGATTTGGCCATGACTGAAGCATTGCCACCATACGAAGACACCGTTGCTTCGTAGCTCATCAAAAACTGCTTCGGGTCTGAGTGGCCATCGAATACAGGGAGCTGAGGCGGCTTGTAGGACGGAGGCCAAGGTGTAGCCTGCAGCTCAGCGGACAGAGGAGAAGCATCATCAAAAACAAAATTCCCATGATGGAAATTGTCATACCAGTCATCTTCGTTGGGAAAACCCTCCTGATGAAGGTCTTGATGCTGAGGCCTTCGGTGTTGCTCATCCTGAGCAAGATGACGAACTTCTTCAGAGGCTTCGTCTATCTGCCTCTGCAGTTCAGCTAGCCTGGCCATCTTTTCTTTCTTCCTCTGTACTTGTTGATGAAGCATCTCCATATCTCTGATTTCTTGATCTATCTCGTCCTCTGGTGGTGTCGGACTGACAGCCTTCCTTTTCTGGCTTCAGGCCTCCCGCAGGGAGACTGTCTCCTGATTGTGGTCCAGTGGCTGCAGAGCTGCAACCCCAGTCGCTGAAGCCTTCTTCGGCGCCATAACGAAGGTTTACGATCGCCGAAGGTGTTCAAAAAACTCAGAGTGGAAGTGAGTTCACCGGAGGTGGGCGCCAATGTTGGGGACTTGTTCTCAAGTGCTATGGGTTAAGAACAAGGCAACATAGAAAATGTTAATCGTTAAAGTCCTTCGTCCTCCGAAGCATTATTTCCCTTAGGATGTAATGGCTTGCGGACGAAGGTTATGAAGGACATACCTTCATATATTCATTAAACAATGGCGAAGGATGAAATATAAAGAATATAAAAGACAACATGAACGATCATATATTATTATCGGTCATAAACAAAAACATTGTTGAATTACAAGTGTACCTTCAATCGGAAGGAGATGACAGTACAAACGTGACGCCAAAAGCGAATGCCAAGTCAGCGTGAACGGTACGGGAGTACTGTTCACCTATTTATAGGCACGGGACGCAGCCCGTGCAAAATTACATTAATGCCCTTTACATTTGATAATAATTCTATAGTAATCTGTCGAGGTCTAAACAGCCTTTTCATCTTTAAGTCGGTTTCACCTGCTGCTATCACACCGAAGCTTTCCTGCTTACACCTTCGGCGCTTCACCAACCTTCGTATCATTCTGATCTATTGTGATGCCTGACTTCAGTCCGAAGGTACCTGTTCACACATTATACTCCAGAAACACTTATTAAATACTGTTTTTGAGGACCTTCGGATGCCGAAGGTCCCCAACAGTCTTGGTAAAATTGCTATATCTCCTGACCATTCAATTTCCAATGTTTTTCTTGTAGATTCTTTAGATTACAATTTGCTTTCCGTTTCACAATTATGTCAAATGGGCTACAACTGTCTATTTACTGATGTAGGTGTCACTGTCTTTAGAAGAAGTGATGATTCAATAGCATTTAAGGGTGTGTTAGAGGGTCAGCTATACTTAGTAGATTTTGATAGAGCTGAACTCGACACATGCTTAATTGCTAAGACTAACATGGGTTGGCTCTGGCACCGCCGACTAGCCCATGTTGGGATGAAGAATCTTCATAAGCTTCTAAAGGGAGAACACATTTTAGGACTAACAAATGTTCATTTTGAGAAAGACAGGATTTGTAGTGCATGTCAGGTAGGAAAGCAAGTTGGAGCCCATCATCCACACAAGAACATCATGACGACCGAAAGACCACTGGAGCTCCTACACATGGACCTATTCGGCCCAATTGCTTACATAAGCATCGGCGGGAGTAAGTATTGTCTTGTAATAGTGGATGATTATTCTCGCTTCACTTGGGTATTCTTTTTACAGGAAAAATCTCAAACCCAAGAGACCTTAAAGGGATTCTTGAGACGGGCTCAAAATGAGTTTGGCTTAAGGATCAAGAAAATAAGAAGCGACAACGGGACGGAGTTCAAGAACTCTCAAATCGAAGGCTTTCTTGAGGAAGAGGGCATCAAGCATGAGTTCTCTTCTCCCTACACCCCACAACAAAATGGTGTAGTGGAGAGGAAGAATCGAACTCTATTAGACATGGCAAGGACCATGCTTGATGAGTACAAGACTTCGGATCGGTTTTGGGCCGAGGCGGTCAACACCGCTTGCTACGCCATCAACCGGTTGTATCTACACCGAATCCTCAAGAAGACATCATATGAACTCCTAACCGGTAAAAAGCCCAACATTTCATATTTTAGAGTCTTTGGTAGCAAATGCTTTATTCTTATTAAAAGAGGTAGAAAATCTAAATTTGCTCCTAAGACTGTGGAAGGCTTTTTACTTGGTTATGACTCAAACACAAGGGCATATAGGGTCTTTAACAAGTCCACTGGACTAGTTGAAGTCTCATGTGACGTTGTGTTTGATGAAACTAACGGCTCTCAAGTAGAGCAAGTTGATCTTGATGAGATAGGTGATGAAGAGGCTCCGTGCATCGCGCTAAGGAACATGTCCATTGGGGATGTGTGTCCTAAGGAATCCGAAGAGCTTCCAAAAGCACAAGATCAACCATCCTCCTCCACGCGAGCATCTCCACCAACTCAAAATGAGGATGAGGCTCAAGTTGATGAAGTAGAAGATCAAGCAATTGAGCCACCTCAAGATGATGGCAATAATCAAGGGGGAGATGCAAATGAGGAAGACAAGGAGGAAGAGGAACAAAGGCCGCCACACCCAAGAGTCCACCAAGCAATCCAACGAGATCACCCCGTCGACACCATCCTCGGCGACATTCATAAGGGGGTAACTACTAGATCTCGTGTTGCACATTTTTGTGAACATTACTCGTTTGTTTCCTCTATTGAGCCACACAGGGTAGAGGAAGCACTACAAGATTCGGATTGGGTGGTGGCGATGCAAGAAGAGCTCAACAACTTCACTAGGAATGAGGTATGGCATTTAGTTCCACGTCCTAACCAAAATGTTGTAGGAACCAAATGGGTCTTCCGCAACAAGCAAGACGAGCATGGTGTGGTGGTAAGGAACAAAGCTCGACTTGTGGCCAAGGGATACTCCCAAGTCGAAGGTTTGGATTTCGGTGAAACCTATGCACCCGTAGCTAGGCTTGAGTCAATTCGTATATTATTAGCCTATGCTACTTACCATGGCTTTAAGCTTTATCAAATGGACGTGAAAAGTGCCTTCCTCAATGGACCAATCAAGGAAGAGGTCTATGTTGAGCAACCTCCCGGCTTTGAAGACAGTGAGTATCCTAACCATGTCTATAAGCTCTCTAAGGCGCTTTACGGGCTCAAGCAAGCCCCAAGAGCATGGTATGAATGCCTTAGGGATTTCCTTATTGCTAATGGCTTCAAAGTCGGAAAAGCCGATCTTACTCTATTCACTAAATCTCTTGACAATGATTTGTTTGTATGCCAAATTTATGTTGATGATATCATATTTGGGTCTACTAACGAATCTACTTGTGAAGAATTTAGTAGGATCATGACACAAAAGTTCGAGATGTTGATGATGGGGGAGTTGAAGTATTTTCTAGGATTCCAAGTCAAACAACTCCAAGAGGGCACCTTCATCAGCCAAACAAAGTACACTCAAGACATTCTAACCAAGTTTGGGATGAAGGATGCCAAACCCATCAAGACACCCATGGGAACTAATGGGCATCTCGACCTCGACACGGGAGGTAAGTCCGTGGATCAAAAGGTATACCGGTCGATGATAGGTTCATTACTCTATTTATGTGCATCTCGACCGGACATTATGCTTTCCCTTTGCATGTGTGCAAGATTCCAATCCGACCCTAAGGAATCCCACCTTACGACCGTAAAACGAATCTTGAGATATTTGGCTTATACTCCTAAGTTTGGGCTTTGGTACCCTCGGGGATCCACTTTTGATTTAATTGGTTATTCAGATGTCGATTGGGCGGGGTGTAAGATTAATAGAAAGAGCACATCAGGGACTTGCCAGTTCTTGGGAAGATCCTTGGTGTCTTGGGCCTCAAAGAAGCAAAATTCGGTCGCTCTTTCAACCGCCGAAGCCGAGTACATTGCCGCAGGTCATTGTTGCGCGCAATTGCTTTGGATGAGGCAAACCCTGCGGGACTACGGTTACAAATTAACCAAAGTCCCTTTGCTATGTGATAATGAGAGTGCAATCAAAATGGCCGACAATCCCGTCGAGCATAGCCGCACTAAGCACATAGCCATTCGGTATCATTTTCTTAGGGATCACCAACAAAAGGGAGATATTGAGATTGCATACATTAATACTAAAGATCAATTAGCCGATATCTTTACCAAACCACTTGATGAACAAACTTTTACCAAACTTAGGCATGAGCTCAATATTCTTGATTCTAGAAATTTCTATTGCTAACTTGCACACATAGCTCATGAATATACCTTTGATCATGTCTCTTTCATATGCTATGACTAATGTGTTTTCAAGTCTACTTCAAATCAAGTCATAGGTGCATTGAAAGGGCATTGGAGTCTTCGGCGAAGACAAAGGCTTCCACTCCGTCAACTCATCCTTCGCCGTCACTCCGAGCCGCTCTCTATCCTTGGGGGAGAGAGCAAAACAAAAGGACTCCTACTTTGGTATAATCTTCACTCTTTTATTTATGACCAAGGGAGGAGAAAGTTATTTGAAGGGCTCTAATGACTCCGTTTTTGGCGATTCATGCCAAAGGGGGAGGAAGTATTAGCCCAAAGCAAAAGGACCGCACCACCACCTAATTTTAAAATGTAATTTCCAATTGTCAATTTGGTATCTTAATGTGTTCAAAAAGGGGAGAAAGTAGTATTTCAAAATTGTTTCATCAAAACCCTCTTGAACACTAAGAGGAGATTTTATTTAGGGGGAGTTTTGTTTAGTCAAAGGAAAAGCATTTGGAACAGGTGGAGAAAATTTCAAATCTTGAAAATGCTTTGCAAACTCTTATTCATTTACCCTTGACTATTTGCAAAAGAACTTTGAAAAGATTTAGAAAAGATTTTGCAAAAACAAAACATGTGGTGCAAGCGTGGTCCAAAATGTTAAAAATGAAGAAACAATCCATGCATATCTTGTAAGTATTTATATTGGCTCAATTCCAAGCAACCTTTGCACTTATATTATGCAAACTAGTTCAATTATGCACTTCTATATTTGCTTTGGTTTGTGTTGGCATCAATCACCAAAAAGGGGGAGATTGAAAGGGAATTAGGCTTACACCTAGTTCCTATATAATTTTGGTGGTTGAATTGCCCAACACAAATCTTTGGACTAACTAGTTTGTTCTAGTGTATAAGTTATACAGGTGCAAAAGGTTCACACTTAGCCAATAAAAAGACCAAGTGTTGGGTTCAACAAAAGAGCAAAGGAGCAACCGAAGGCTCCTCTGGTCTGGCGCACCGGACTGTCCGGTGCACCACTGGACAGTGTCCGGTGCACCAAAGGACTTCAACGCGAACTCGTCGCCTTCGGGAATTCTCCAGAGCCGGCGCGCTATAATTCACCGGACTGTCCGGTGTACACCGGACAGTGTCCCGTGCTCCAACGGGACGCGGCTCAGGAACTCGCCAGCCTCGGGAAATCAGAGCGGCTGCTCCGCTATAATTCACCGGACATGTCCGGTGTGCACCGGACTGTCCAGTGCATCCACGGAGCAACGACTACTTCGGCGCCAACGGCTACCTGCGATGCATTTATTGCGCGCGCAGCGCGCGCAGAAGTCAGAGTCGCCCATGCCGGCGCACCGGACAGTGAACAGTGCATGTCCGATGCGCCACCGGACATCGAGGCGGGCCCAGAAGTCAAAACTCCAACGGTCAGATTCCAACGGCACTGGTGACGTGGCAGGGGCACCGGACATGTCCGGTGCGCCATCGAACAGACAGCCTCCACCAACGGTTATTTTGGTGGTTGGGGCTATAAATACCCCAACCACCCAACCATTCATTGCATCCAAGTTTTCCACTTCCCAACTACTTACAAGAGCTCTAGCATTCAATTCTAGACACACCAAAGAGATCAAATCCTCTCCAAATTCCACACAACGCCCTAGTGACTAGAGAGAGAGATTTGCTTGTGTTCTTTCGAGCTCTTGCGCTTGGATTGCTTTCTTCTTTCTTGATTCCTTCATTGCGATCAAACTCACTTGTAATTGAGGCAAGAGACACCAAACTTGTGGTGGTCCTTGTGGGTACTTTGTGTTCCAAGTGATTGAGAAGAGAAAGCTCACTCGATCCGTGGGATCGTTTGAGAGAGGGAAGGGTTGAAAGAGACCCGGCCTTTGTGGCCTCCTCAACGGGGAGTAGGTTTGAGAGAACCGAACCTCGGTAAAACAAATCCGCGTGTCACACTCTTCATTTGCTTGCGATTTGTTTTCCACCCTCTCTCGCGGACTCGGTTTCATATTTCTAACGCTAACCCGGCTTGTAGTTGTGTTTATATTTGTAAATTTCAGTTTCGCCCTATTCACCCCCCCCTCTAGGCGACTATCAACCATTTCTTGGTCTAAAATCCGTAGGTGTTAGCCTCTAGTATTATTGAAAATGGTCGCTCATGGCTATTTTCATAAAAAATGGGGGTTGTGTGGCCATTGATCATCGACCAGAGGCTCGTACACTTCACCCCACATATGTTTCCTTGCCATATATTACATTCTTGGATTTCTGGTGGAAACCATTTCTTGGTTAAAAACTCGTACGTGTTTGCCTTCGGTATTATTGAAAATGGTCATTCATGGCTATTTTCGACAAAATGGGGGTTGTGTGGTCATTGATCATCGACCAGAGGCTCATACACCTCACCCCACATATGTTTCCTTGCCATAGATCACATTCTTGGATTTCTGGTGGAGACCATTGATCTTCGACCAGAGGCTCATACACCTCACTACACATATGTTTCCTTGCCATAGATCACATTCTTGGATTTATGGTGGAGAACATTTGATCTATGGCAAGGAAACATATGTGGGGTGAGGTGTACGAGCCTCTGGTCGATGATCAATGGCCACACAACCCCCATTTTGCCGAAAATAGCCATGAATGACCATTTTCAAAAATACCGAAGGCTAACACCTACGGATTTTTGACCAAGAAATGGTCTCCACCAGAAATCCAAGAATGTGATCTATGGCAAGGAAACATATGTGGGGTGAGGTGTATGAGCCTCTGGTCGATGATCAATGGCCACACAACCCCCATTTTTGTCGAAAATAGCCATGAACGACCATTTTCAATAATACCGAAGGCTAACACCTACGGATTTTTGACCAAGAAATGGTCTCCACCAGAAATCCAAGAATGTGATCTATGGCAAGGAAACATATGTGGGGTGAGGTGTATGAGCCTATGGTGGAAGATCAATGGCCACACAACCCCCATTTTGCCGAAAATAGCCATGAACGACCATTTTCAATAATACCGAAGGCTAACACGTACGAGTTTTTAACCAAGAAATGGTCTCCACCAGAAATCCAAGAATGTGATCTATGGCAAGGAAACATATGTGGGGTGAGGTGTATGAGCGTCTGGTCGATGATCAATGGCCACACAACCCCCATTTTTGTCGAAAATAGCCATGAATGACCATTTTCAAAAATACTAAAGGCTAACACCTACGGATTTTTGACCAAGAAATGGTCTCCACAAGAAATCCAAGAATGTGATCTATGGCAAGGAAACATATGTGGGGTGAGGTGTACGAGCCTCTGGTCGATGATCAATGGCCACACAACCCCCATTTTGCCGAAAATAGCCATGAGTGACCATTTTCAATAATACCGAAGGCTAACACGTACGAGTTTTTAACCAAGAAATGGTTTCCACCAGAAATCCAAGAATGTAATCTATGGTGTGATCTATGGCAAGGAAACATATGTGGGGTGAGGTGTATGAGCCTCTAGTCGACGATCAATGGCCACACAACCCTAATTTTTGTCGAAAATAGCCATGAACGACCATTTTCAATGACACTGAAGGCTAACACCTACGGATTTTTGACCAAGAAATGGTCTCCACCATAAATCCAAGAATGTGATCTATGGCAAGGAAACATATGTGGGGTGAGGTGTATGAGCGTCTGGTCGATGATCAATGGCCACACAACCCCCATTTTTGTCGAAAATAGCCATGAATGACCATTTTCAAAAATACCAAAGGCTAACACGTACGAGTTTTTAACCAAGAAATGGTATCCACCAGAAATCCAAGAATGTAATCTATGGCAAGGAAACATATGTGGGGTGAGGTGTATGAGCCTCTGGTCGATGATAAATGGCCACACAACCCCCATTTTGCCGAAAATAGCCATGAATGACCATTTTCAATAATACCGAAGGCTAACACCTACGAGTTTTTAACCAAGAAATGGTCTCCACCAAAAATCCAAGAATGTGATCTATGGCAAGGAAACATATGTGGGGTGGGGTGTATGAGCCTCTAGTCGATGATCAATGGTCACACAACCCCCATTTTTGTCGAAAATAGCCATGAACGACCATTTTCAATAATACCGAAGGCTAACACCTACGGATTTTTGACCAAGAAATGGTCTCCACCAGAAATCCAAGAATGTGATCTATGGCAAGGAAACATATGTGGGGTGAGGTGTATGAGCCTCTGGTCGATGATCAATGGCCACACAACCCCCATTTTTGTCGAAAATAGCCATGAACGACCATTTTCAATAATACCGAAGGCTAACACCTACGGATTTTTGACCAAGAAATGGTCTCCACCAGAAATCCTAGAATGTGATCTATGGCAAGGAAACATATGTGTAGTGAGGTGTATGAGCCTCTGGTCGAATATCAATGGCCACACAACCCCCATTTTTGTCGAAAATAGCCATGAACGACCATTTTCAATAATATCGAAGGCTAACAACTACGGATTTTTGCCCAAGAAATGGTCTCCACCAGAAATCCAAGAATGTGATCTACGACAAGGAAACATATGTGGGGTGAGGTGTATGAGCCTCTGGTCGATGATCAATGGCCACACAACCCCCATTTTGTCGAAAATAGCCATGAACGACCATTTTCAATAATACCGAAGGCTAACACCTACGGATTTTTGACCAAGAAATGGTCTCCACCAGAAATCCAAGAATGTGATCTATGGCAAGGAAACATATGTGGGGTGAGGTGTATGAGCCTATGGTGGAAGATCAATGGCCACACAACCCCCATTTTGCCGAAAATAGCCATGAACGACCATTTTCAATAATACCGAAGGCTAACACGTACGAGTTTTTAACCAAGAAATGGTCTCCACCAGAAATCCAAGAATGTGATCTATGGCAAGGAAACATATGTGGGGTGCGGTGTATGAGCGTCTGGTCGATGATCAATGGCCACACAACCCCCATTTTTGTCGAAAATAGCCATGAATGACCATTTTCAAAAATACCAAAGGCTAACACCTACGGATTTTTGACCAAGAAATGGACTCCACCAGAAATCCAAGAATGTGATCTATGGCAAGGAAACATATGTGGGTGAGGTGTACGAGCCTCTGGTCGATGATCAATGGCCACACAACCCCCATTTTGCCGAAAATAGCCATGAATGACCATTTTCAATAATACCGAAGGCTAACACGTACGAGTTTTTAACCAAGAAATGGTTTCCACCAGAAATCCAAGAATGTAATCTATGGTGTGATCTATGGCAAGGAAACATATGTGGGGTGAGGTGTATGAGCCTCTGGTCGACGATCAATGGCCACACAACCCTAATTTTTGTCGAAAATAGCCATGAACGACCATTTTCAATGACACTGAAGGCTAACACCTACGGATTTTTGAACAAGAAATGGTCTCCACCATAAATACAAGAATGTGATCTATGGCAAGGAAACATATGTGGGGTGAGGTGTATGAGCGTCTGGTCGATGATCAATGGCCACACAACCCCCATTTTTGTCGAAAATAGCCATGAATGACCATTTTCAAAAATACCAAAGGCTAACATGTACGAGTTTTTAACCAAGAAATGGTCTCCACCAGAAATCCAAGAATGTAATCTATGGCAAGGAAACATATGTGGGGTGAGGTGTATGAGCCTCTGGTCGATGATAAATGGCCACAAAACCCCCATTTTGCCGAAAATAGCCATGAATGACCATTTTCAATAATACCGAAGGCAAACACCTACGAGTTTTTAACCAAGAAATGGTCTCCACCAGAAATCCAAGAATGTGATATATGGCAAGGAGACATATGTGGGGTGAGGTGTATGAGCCTCTGGTCGATGATCAATGGCCACACAACCCCCATTTTTTATGAAAATAGCCATGAGCGACCTTGAAAATAGCCATGAGCGACCATTTTCAATAATACTAGAGGCTAACACGTACGGATTTTTGACCAAGAAATGGTATCCACCAGAAATCCAAGAATCTGATCTATGGCAAGGAAACATATGTGGGGTGAGGTGTATGAGCCTCTGGTCGATGATCAATGGCCACACAACCCCCATTTTTGTCGAAAATAGCCATGAACGACCATTTTCAATAATACCGAAGGCTAACACCTACAGATTTTTGACCAAGAAATGGTCTCCACCAGAAATCCAAGAATGTGATCTATGGCAAGGAAACATAAGTGTGGTGAGGTGTATGAGCCTCTGGTCGATGATCAATTGTCACACAACCCCCATTTTTGTCGAAAATAGCCATGAACGACCATTTTCAATAATATCGAAGGCTAACACCTACGGATTTTTGACCAAGAAATGGTCTCCACCAGAAATCCAAGAATGTGATCTACGACAAGGAAACATATGTGGGGTGAGGTGTATGAGCCTCTGGTCGCGATCAATGGCCACACAACCCCCATTTTTGTCGAAAATAGCCATGAATGACCATTTTCAATAATATCGAAGGCTAACACCTACGGATTTTTGACCAAGAAATGGTCTCCACCAGAAATCCAAGAATGTGATCTATGGCAAGGAAACATATGTGGGGTGAGGTGTATGAGCCTCTGGTCGACGATCAATGGCCACACAACCCCCATTTTGCCGAAAATAGCCATGAATGACCATTTTCAATAATACCGAAGGCTAACACGTACGAGTTTTTAACCAAGAAATGGTCTCCACCAGAAATCCAAGAATGTAATCTATGACAAGGAAACATATGTGGGGTGAGGTTTATGAGCCTCTAGTCGATGATAAATGGCCACACAACCCCCATTTTTTATGAAAATAGCCATGAGCGACCTTGAAAATAGCCATGAGCGACCATTTCAATAATACTAGAGGCTAACACCTACGGATTTTAGACCAAGAAATGGTCTCCACCAGAAATCCAAGAATGTGATCTATGGCAAGGAAACATATGTGGGGTGAGGTGTATGAGCCTCTAGTCGATGATCAAATGCCACACAACCCCCATTTTTGTCGAAAATAGCCATGAATGACCATTTTCAATAATACCGAAGGCTAACACCTACGGATTTTTGACCAAGAAATGGTCTCCACCAGAAATCTAAGAATGTGATCTATGGCAAGGAAACATATGTGGGGTGAGGTGTACGAGCCTCTGGTCGATGATCAATGGCCACACAACCCCCATTTTGCCGAAAATAGCCATGAATGACCATTTTCAATAATACCGAAGGCTAACACGTACGAGTTTTTAACCAAGAAATGGTTTCCACCAGAAATCCAAGAATGTAATCTATGGCAAGGAAACATATGTGGGGTGAGGTTTATGAGCCTCTAGTCGATGATAAATGGCCACACAACCCCCATTTTTTATGAAAATAGCCATGAGCGACCTTGAAAATAGCCATGAGCGACCATTTTCAATAATACTAGAGGCTAACACCTACGGATTTTAGACCAAGAAATGGTCTCCACCAGAAATCCAAGAATGTGATCTATGGCAAGGAAACATATGTGGGGTGAGGTGTATGAGCATCTGGTCGATGATCAATGGCCACACAACCCCCATTTTTGTCGAAAATAGCCATGAGCGACCATTTTCAATAATACCTAAGGCTAACACCTACGGATTTTAGACCAAGAAATGGTCTCCACCAGAAATCCAAGAATGTGATCTATGGCAAGGAAACATATGTGGGGTGAGGTGTATGAGCGTCTGGTCGATGATCAATGGCCACCACTACTAAAAAATAACCCTAATGCCACGACAGATATTGCAACAACAATATTTTTGTTGCATTAGATGTTATTTATTGCCACGACCTTTAAAAGTGGTTGCAATATATGGACCGTTTTGCCACTTTTTTTGTGCATTGCGATAACCATGACTTTCGTTGCAAGAGAAAGGTGTTATTGCGACCACTAGAACAGTTGTTGCAAAATCACCCTAATGCCACGATAGATATTGCAACAACAATATTTTTGTTGCATTAGATATTATTTATTGCCATGACCTTTAAAAGTGGTTGCAATATATGGACCGTTTCGCCACTTTTTTGTGCATTGCGATAACCATGACTTTCGTTGCAAGAGAAAGGTGTTATTGCGACCACTAGAACAGTTGTTGCAAAATTACTCTAGTGTCACACGGATATTGCAACAACAATAAAGTTGTAGCATTAGGTGTTACTTATTGCCACAACCTTTAAAAGTGGTTGCAATTTATGCACCTTTTTTGCCACTTTACTTGTGCGTTGCAATAATCATGAAGATGTTATTGCTACCACTAGAATAGTTGTTGTAAAATGTCCCTAGTGGCTCACCAGATATTACAACATCAGTAAAGTTGTAGCATTACGTGTTAGTTATTGCCACAACCTTTAAAAGTGGTTGCAAAATATGCACCTTTTTGCCACTTTATTTGTGCGTTGCAATAATCATGACTTTCGTTGCAAGAGAAAGATGTTACTGCTATCACTAGAACAGTTGTTGCAAAATGTTCCTAGTGGCTCACTGGATATTACAACATCAGTAAAGTGGTAGCATTAGTAGCAGTGTAAAGCGAGACGCGGCATGTGCGTAGAATTCTTTTTTCATCCAAACCGACCGGGCGTGCAGGGAGGGTGAGGCCACCCTATGTCATATACTCTCATGTCTGCGCAAGGCCAAGGAAATCGTAGTATATACGGACCTGCCGCGCGCAACATGTCTAAGCCATGATCCAACTTTGCGTTCTGTGTCTGGATCGCGATGGGAAATATATTCAATTTATTGATACGTTACAAGAAAAATACAAAGAACAATCTAGAAGTTTTTGTTCTCTCAGACACACATCAATAAAACACGCAGGTGAATAAAATACAAGGAAAAGGATCACAAGAATCTTCTAAAATCTGATATATAACCAACAATAGAAAAGAATACAAGGAAAAGGATCTCAAGAATCTTCTAAAATCTGATATATAACCAACAATACAAAAGAATACAAGGAAAAGGATCACAAGAATCTTCTAAAATCTGATATATAACCAAAAATAGAAAATAATACAAGGAAAATGATCACATGAATCATACAATTTCCAATTGTTGTCTGCATGCCTATACTACTACATATTACAGCCGCCACTACCTGCAGGGGACTCAAACTGCCGCCCGCCAGGACACACAACCATCAGCAGCCAGGGACTCCACGCCTGCCTTCAGCCTTCAGCCACCTGCCAGGACACACAACCATCAGCAGCCAGGGACTCCACGCCTGCCTTCAGCCTTCAGCCAGGGACTCTCATGCCTTCAGCCAGGGACTCAGCCTTCAGGTGATCCTTCTGACTTTGGCTAAGCAGTAGAAAAATCAGTATGCTAACCAGGTAGTGAACATTTTCTTTAGGAAAAAGAGGCAATAAGCAGTACAATGATAGCAACGTAGAAGTAGCCAAACTCGCTGACCCAGATAGAGGCGCGGTTCCTTGTCGAAATAGTAGAGAAAGTATATGTTGTAGGTATAAAAATAAAGGACCTAGTGAAGTATCCCCTCAGGATTGAACATGGTGACCTGGTGACCCAGATAGAGTCGCAGTTCCTTTGGTCGCTGAACCTGGTGACTTGGACGAAGGGGAAGCTATCCCCTCAGGATTGAAGAATCCAGAGCTGCTTGTGAAACTTTTTTTTGTTTTCTCCCACCTAGAGGCACTGCGTGAGGGGGTCTTAGATGGTTATTACTGTCAAGTGTAACTGACAACAAGAATCATTGAGATGTGCACATTGCTTCAAACAAATGCCTGAGGAAATGGACTCACCTGAAATCCTATAACAATAACAACGGATAATAATGGAGCTTGCTCATTTTAAGGTGAACTAACAAAATAAAAGTAATAAAAAGGGAAAAAGGAATATTCTTAGCATAAAATCTCTATAATCAGTAAATTATTCATATAAACAAAGTAAAGGAGAACGTTACTTAATTTGATGGACAATATGAAGTGTGTTACAACAACTTTAGCGTATGATATACCACAGTTTGCAAGGGTGGGAGGAAATACTCAAAAGAGACTTGTAAGGGTGGAAGTATTTATTTTATCAGTTCTATTTTAATTGTTGAATATATATCCCTTTTGTTTTAGCAGATCAAACAATAGCAGTAAAAAAATCAGTATGATAAGCAGATAGTGAACATTTTCTTTAGGAAAAAGAGGCAATAAGCAGTACAATGATAGCAACATAGAAGTAGCCAAACTCGCTGACCCAGATAGAGGCGCAGTTCTTTGTCGAAATAGTAGAGAAAGTATATGTTGTAGGTATAAAAATAAAGGACCTAAAATGAAGTGAGGAAAATTGAGTGCGGAATATTCTCAAAGGGAAACTGAGGAAGAGAAGGTTACCGGAGGAGCGATGCAAGGAGCCGGATTCGCTGAACCTGGTGACCTGGACGAAGGCGAAGCTGTCCCCTCAGGATTGAAGTATCCAGAGCTGCCTGTGAACCTTTTTTTGTTTTCTCCCACCTAGAGGCACTGCGTGAGGGGGTCTTAGATGGTTATTACTGTCAAGTGTAACTGACAACAAGAATCATTGAGATGTGCACATTGCTTCAAACAAATGCTTGAGGAAATGCACTCACTTGAAATCTTATAACAATAACAACCGATAATAATGGAGCTTGCTCATTTTAAGGTGAACTAACAAAATAAAAGTAATAAAAAGGGAAAAAGGAATATTCTTAGCATAAAATCTCTATAATCAGTAAATTATTCATATAAACAAAGTAAAGGAGAACGTTACTTAATTTGATGGACGATATGAAGCGTGTTACAACAACTTTAGCGTATGATATACCACAGTTTGCAAGGGTGGGAGGAAATACTCAAAAGAGACTTGTAAGGGTGGAAGTATTTATTTTATCAGTTCTATTTTAATTGTTGAATATATATCCCTTTTGTTTTAGCAGATCAAACAATAGCAGTAAAAAAATCAGTATGATAAGCAGGTAGTGAACATTTTCTTTAGGAAAAAGAAGCAATAAGCAGTACAATGATAGCAACATAGAAGTAGCCAAACTCGCTGACCCAGATAGAGGCGCAGTTCCTTGTCGAAATAGTAGAGAAAGTATATGTTGTAGGTATAAAAATAAAGGACCTAAAATGAAGTGAGGAAAATTGAGTGTGGAATATTCTCAAAGGGAAACTGAGGAAGAGAAGGTTACCGGAGGAGCGATGCAAGGAGCCGGATTCGCTGAACCTGGTGACCTGGACGAAGGCGAAGCTGTCCCCTCAGGATTGAAGTATCCAGAGCTGCCTATGAACCTTTTTTTGTTTTCTCCCACCTAGAGGCACTGCGTGAGGGGGTCTTAGATGGTTATTACTGTCAAGTGTAACTGACAGCAAGAATCATTGAGATGTGCACATTGCTTCAAACAAATGTCTATGCAACATAATTGTAGAGATGTGTTATTTTCAGGACTGCGCTTAAAGAAAAGATATGACCCCCAACTACAAATGATAATAACTAATTGAGCAATAATTTAACACCATAACACAATCTAATAAAAGGGTGAAAACGTACAAAGAAAAACTAACTGAAGCCATGGAATCAACATCATTTGTTGTTCATGTTTGGCGTTTTTCTGGAATCATTTTCATCATTTTCAAACTCAACATAAGGCATTCATATTACTTAACCGCACCAAACATGTATTCCAGCTTTAACAGCAACAAAAAACCGACATAAGGCATTCATATTACTTAGTGGTTGGCTGCTACTGACTTACTGAGTGGAACAACCAAGCAGCAGCACTGCCTTGCTATCCTAAACTCCTAGTAGCTTATTTGCAAATCTAACTAGACTTTATTGCTGATTTGTAGGTTCAAGCAATAGCCAAAGAGCCAACAAGTCATCAACATATATATGGAGTTCTAGGTAAGTTCAGACATCTGCGTGTTGTTGAGTATTGAGAATGGTTATTACTGATTTACTGTTGTTGACATTAGTGCCAGTTCAGAACAACTTATGTCCTAATCTTAATTCTTCTATATTTTCAATGTTTTAGCATGTATGATATGCCAAAATAATATTCATGGACATGGAGTATCACTTTCCTTTCCCCTTAAACAGTTATGCAAGTGTCTTAGATGTAACCCCCCATCCTTTTTGTATTCTGAAAATCATATTCATGAAGTCTTATATTAAGTTTTATGCAGTTTTATGTTAGCATTCGATAGTAAGTTCTGCACTTCGATGTTTTGTTCAATGTTCAGGATTAGGAATTCACAATGCCACACATCAAAGGTACATTGCAGTCATGAATCATGTACCTTGGTAAAGAAGCATGCTCTCTTTGCAATGTAGAACCTCTTTCTCCTTCTCACTATAATTCTCCTCAAGATGTGCAAACTGCCTTTTGAACTGTGAACTCCACTGCACAAAGATATTGGTATTAACTGTATTTTTTTAAAAAAATGGATGTGAAACTGTGATTTCTGAAAATGTGATGCAAAGGGCAAATTCTGAAATTGTTATTAGCATCAGCACCAAAATGATTTTAGGCATGTCGGCACCAAAATGTTTTCAAGTGTGACTGACAGCAAGAATCATTGAGATGTGCACATTGCTTCAAACAAATGCCTATGCACAACACACTTAATTCTTTTCTCTCAATGCAATTCAGCACATGTTACTTCAAACAAATGGCTGTTCACATTCCAGTTTTATTAGTATGGCTAAGAAAGCCGCACAAAAGAGCCAAGCATGTTGCATGAATTAGTAACTTATCATTAAACTTTAAAGATCAATACTGATTATGACTGAAAATCTATTTAACTTTGATTTGTTTTGTTATAGGGCTCGACTGGTGATTTGAATCATTGACTAGAAGGCCATGTCTCAGAATAATAGCAGTTGGATGCGCATGCACTTCACGACAAATGAGTGGCAAACAAATTTCAGAAAGTTCATACAAACTACATTTGGTGGCACTACTAGAGGAGAAACTGCACCATGCCCATGTTCAAGATGTCGATGCATGTCCTACAGAACACAATCTCAGGTTCAGAGTCACTTGGTTATTAGAGGGTTTGATGAGAGCTTCATCGAAGAAGGAAACCAAGCAAATGATTCAGATGAGGGCAATGCTGCAGCAGTTGTCAATGATGATGAAACAGGTGACAGTGGTTCTGTGACCGAACTAGTTTCAACGCTAATTAGTGGTGCTATACACGAAGACATCATAGGAAAAATTAATGAAGAGCCAAATGCAAAAGCAAAGGCATTCTTTAATCTATTAACAGAGGCAAAGAAGGAATTGTATCCAGGTTGCAAGGAGGTCACTAAGGTATCTTTTATAGTAAGGCTCTTTCAGATTAAATGCATGTTTGGTCTTAGTAAAAGTGCATTAGCGGCCGTACTTCAGTTGTTTCGGCTTGTTCTCCCAGAAGGCCACTGTGTTCCGGACACATTGGATAAAGTACAAAAGGTTATTCATGATCTTGGCCTTGACTACCAAAAGATACATGCATGTGTCAATGATTGTTTGTTGTTTCGGAAAGAATATGCAGCCATGGATACATGTCCAACATGTGGTGAGTCTAGATGGCAACCAACGATTTCTGGGCATCATGAGGAGGCAACCAACAAGCGTGCCCCGCGGAAAATCCTAAGATATTTCCCAGTTATTCCTCGATTGCAAAGGTTGTATATGAATTCGACCACATCTGAATATATGCGTTGGCACAAGGAGGGCTTAGTCCAAGATAACAAAATGAGGCACCCTGCTGACTCTAAGGCATGGAAGCATGTAGATAACATATACAAAGATTTTGCTACTGATCCTCGTAACATTCGGTTGGGTCTTGCATCTGATGGCTTCAATCCATTTGGGATGGTCAATGTTGCGTACACTATATGGCCTGTCATTTTAATCCCTTACAACTTGCCACCTTGGTTGTGTTTGAAACAACCTTTCTGGATGTTGTCAATGTTGATACCCGGTAAAAACTCTCCAGGAAACAATATTGATGTATATTTGCAGCCTCTGATTGATGAGCTCAAAGACCTTTGGGAAAAAGGTGTTGAGACATGGGATGCCAAGGAGAAGAAGAACTTTAATTTGAGAGCAATTCTTCTCTGGACAATTAATGACTTCCCAGCATATGGGATGTTATCTGGCTGGAGCACAAAAGGCAAGTTTGCATGTCCATACTGCCACAAGGATACCGACTTCTTATGGTTGAAATGTGGATCCAAGCATTGCTACATGGGACATCGTCGGTTTCTGCCTATGGATCATAGGTGGCGCAAGAACAAGGCCAGTTTCAACAATACTGTGGAAACAAGGGAGCCTCCAGTGCCATTGAGTGGTGAAGGGGTTCTGCAACAGTATGAAAGTTTTGAGCAAATCACTTTTGGGAAGTCTACAAGGAAAAGGAAGCAGCGTGAGGAAGAAACTAGATGGCACAATTGGAGGAAAAAGAGTATTTTTTTTGAACTACAATACTGGGAAAAATTGCTCGTAAGGCATAATTTGGATGTGATGCACATTGAGAAAAACATTTGTGACAGCATATTGGGGACTTTGCTAGGTATGGAAGGGAAATCTAAGGATGGCGAGAAGGCTCGACTTGACATGGAGCATTTAGGCATCAGGAAGGATCAACACATTGTGCTCGGGAATGGAAAATACACCTTGCCATCAGCACTTTACACATTGGGTAAGGATGAGATGATATGGTTATGCCAATTCCTAGAAGGCGTGAAGATGCCTGATGGTTATGCCTCTAACATAAAGAGGAGTGTGGATGTGAACAAGTGTAAGGTGTCTGGTCTAAAAACTCATGACTGTCATGTTATTTTTCAAAAACTATTACCCATTGCAGTTCGCAATGTTTTGCCAGAAAATGTTGCTCTTCCATTGATTCAGCTTAGTAGGTACTTTAATGCAATATGTTCAAAGGAGTTGAGTGCTGAAGATTTAGAGCAGTTGAGCACCTCGATTCCTGAAACCCTTTGTCGGCTTGAGATGATTTTCCCACCAGCCTTTTTTGATATAATGATTCATTTGTCAATTCATCTAGCTAAAGAGGCTAAACTTGGTGGACCCGTGTGCTATAGATGGATGTATCCAATTGAGAGATATCTACGTACTCTTAAAGCCTATGTACGGAACAAAGCGCACCCTGAAGGCTCGATAGCTGAGGGATATATATTAGAGGAGTGCATGACATTTTGCAGTCGCTTCTTGCAAGACGTGGAAACCAAGCTTAATCATGCAGACCGTCATGAAGCTGCTGCTGTGAATGAACCACCATCTGGCTTAAGTGTATTTGCCAACATTGACTACACTAAGAAAGGATTCACTGTCGAGTCACTTTCTAGGAGTGAGCTGCAACGAATGAGGCACTACATATTACAAAACTGTGATGAGGCTACTCCATGGATAAAGTAAGATCTTATTTCAAAATCTATATTTTGATACTATGCATTGGCATGTTTCATAGAATTTGAATTACCTGAAGCCCTCTTTTAAAATATTGTAGCGAGCATATGGACGAACTAAAAAAATTAAGTACACGGAATGTTGATCAAAGGCACAAGGAACAATTTGTAGGCTGGTTCGAGCGAAAGGTGGGTTATGAGTAATTTGTTTTATTTGTAATGCCATCCACTAACTGCTGCTCAGTATTATATTTGCAAATAACTTAAACATGTTTTGTTGGCTGCAGATCAGCAAACTAAATCAACAAGGGAAGACAAGTGACCTGCTCTACACACTTTCACAAGGACCAGACCATCGGGCTCGTGTTTTCAACAGATGCTTCATCAATGGATTTCTTTTTCGTACAGAAAAGATAGAGCAGAACCTATGCACACAAAATAGTGGTGTTGTTGTGAAAGGAGATGAAAGCTCTGGTAATATTGACTGGTATGGTGTGATTAAAAAAATTATTGCACTAGATTTTCCTCAAGGTAAGGAAGTTTTCCTCTTTCAGTGCAACTGGTTCCATGTTCCTACTGCCAAGAACAAAGGACGAGGCTACCAAAGGGATCAGTATGGAATTATTGATATTGATAAAACTCGGTTGTGCTATTTAGATGAGCCTTATATTCTTGGTTCACAAGCTGAGCAGGTGTTTTATGTCAATGGTACAAAGAAAAAAGATTGGTGCACTATTGTAAGAATGAATCCCCGAAATCTGTTCGCCATGCCAGAATCTGAAAATTCAGAAATTGATCTTGATTCGCTGCACGTGGGATTCGAAGGCATGAGTGTTTCAAGCAGCGATGAAGTATTGGTGAAGTGGAGAAGGTCTGACATGGAAGGTGTAATCGGTGATGCTTGTGTCATTGAGAAAGCACTTGCTGAATTTGTGGAAGAATCACATGATATTGGGTTAGCAGATGAGGAGGACGAAGAAGACAACACATACATTGATGATGGATATGTAGCACCTGTGGACTCGTCACGCGACGCAAACGATGATGATTTTTTTGTTTAAAAGAAAAGTCACAGACTATTGGATACGAGAAAGATGTTATCCGAGGTTGGCACACACTGAATTGAGGCAAACGCGTACAATCGCGTAACTATTACATATCCAGTTCTGATCAGTAGATTTTGGTTGTCATGACTTTAGTATATATTCAATAATGCCCAACTACTGAGGTATATATCACAGTGCAAACAATACAAAGCTTTAATATGCTACTGAGCGTTGTGTAATGCATTTGTATGATGCACTAGCTTACTGAGCGTTGTGTAATGCATTTGTATGCGTTGTGTGATGCTATATATACGGATATCGCTTCAAAGCAAGCGCTCACTGTTGTACACATTCAATGCTTGACAGGAAAATTTCAATATGTAGTTAAAAGATCACATTGTTGTTGTTGTTGGCATTTAACCAGAAATTTTGTTCTTCTGGTATTATTATTTCTGTGCACGTGTTTTTGTTTCTTATTACGAATTTAAATTAATATTTATGTGCATCTATCATGCTTTTTATGTATAACATTTTCGTAGAGTCTCAATACTCTCAAACTCTTGAAATGGGCTACCTGACTAAATAGTCCATAAGTAAAATTTATAGCACCTCGCTATTTTTTCATGATCATTCATCAACAGGTTCAAGCAAGAACCCTTACGCATCCGAAAAGAAACTACCAAAAAAACTTCCCAAAACTAGATATTGCCTTCTAGGCTTCTACATGAACACTCTATGAAGTTCTAAGGTGCTTATTTTATGCACACGGTATAATTATGGATGTATTCATGTTTAACCTTAGAAGAAATTGTGTAAATATAAGAAACTAATTTCAGAAGATGAAAAAGACAGAATTAGCCCCTTCTCTACCTTTGTAAAATGTGTATGAACAGCTTACTGAATTATCTCTACAATTGCAAAATGTGTATGCACATCTTCTAAACGACATAATACTGTAATTATCATTTACATTACGTTTTTTATCCATGTACACTTTTTATCCATGCGTGCAATTTTTTATCCACGCACGCGAGGCGCGCAACCGTTACTAGTTATTGCAAAAGACAATGATACGTATGCTCCTGCCCCTCTAAGGGACGGGCGGAGGGATAGGGTTCAGGGACTTGCCTGGACCCTGGAGAGAGGAAGCCGACGATGGGACGTCGAGCTCGGCAGGCGAGTTGTGTCGCATCAGGTGGACCTGCACCTTGAGGACGGCGGAGGGATAGGGTTCGGGGACTAGCAACTGAAGGCACATTCAAATCTCCAAAAAAAAGAAGAGCCAGATTAGCAGACTACACAAGCAACATCGGCTTTGGGGGTTCTGAGGGGGAGCAGCGATACTCACGGAGCTGGTGACGGCTAGGACGACGAGGGTGATGCGCGCCTATTCAGCTCCGTCGCTGGCACCGAGCTGAGCGAGTCTGGTGATTCGTCAGCCGAGGAAGCCGGATCGGACGAAGACGAGGAGTCCGCTCCTCCAAAGCCGCCCCCCAAGCTCCGCCGCTGACCAAACCCTAAGGGGGGAGATGCTGGCGGCAGCGACGGGGGCTCCTTGCTGCCCTCCGCGCTGGAGGCCTTCGCTGAAGAAGGGGATTTGGGAGGGGCGGCGACTCTCTACTGCAGGAAGAAGGGCAGAGGGCTGATGGCAAGAAATTCCAGAGAGCTGGAGATGGGTGCGGTGGATAAGTCTGAAAGCCTGGTCGACATGAGACAAGGAGAAAAGGGCAGTGGAGAAAAAGAAAAAAATGGCTTTTTCCTCTTCAAGTTTTGCTTTTAACAATAGCAAATATATTATTAGACAATCTAAATTATTTTAGTGGATTATATAATCTGAGGAGTCTTATTTGTTTACCTAGATTATTTGAGTTGGTGGTTGCTGCTGATGGTGCCACGAATGAACGCCGCAGCCTGGCGTCGACTGTTCCGAGCCACCGCGACACGAGACGGCCTCTGACGGCGGCGATTCATGGGGTTCGGAGTCCATGATTATTGGGCGGCGGTGGCAGTTCCTAAGTGTGGCGGCAGCAGTTCTTGAGGGACGCGTCGAGTGTGTATGGTGAGACGGCGTCGGGGGATGGAAACAAAAGGATAGTGATTCGTATATATCATCAACTTAAGGTGATTTCACTATTTGCTACGTTTTTCATATAAGTCTTGTCAGACTATCATGTGAAGATGGTTCCATATTTATAAGTGTCTAGTATACTCACTAACATCTACAATGTTTCTTATAGTCTAGACGACTTCATATGATATAAGACACTTCTATAAAATATACTTATATTAGTCTTTAATGGTGTGTCTTAAATAGTCATATATGTAGTAGTGATTGTTGCACGTATACACATATATACTCTCTCGTTCCCATCGTTTAATTTTTCTAAACAAATGCCATATAGTATTTGAACATGTACCATTAACAATTATTCACCTGAGGCTTCTAATTAAGGCTTCTAAGGCATGCATGTTCGTTATGGCAAACCTCTTTTTGTACTATGAACAATTATTCACATTGGCGGATCCAGAATTGATCAAGAGGGGACTACTAAGCTAAGGCTATAAATTTTTTACCGAAGAGCAGAGGGTCAGCGAGGAGCTGAGGAGCGACATCTTGTTCCTTCGTCAGCAAGGAGGTGAGGAGCCAAGTAAGTCAAACATTCTGTAATGAGTAGCATCGTTTAATTTTCCCCATTCCTGGCGCCCAATGTCCCTTCAGACAGTATGCACTATGTTTGTAAAATTCCCATTCACTTCAGATGCTGAACTTGCATGGTTCTTTGACGAGGATACATGACTAGCATCGTTTAATCACAGCATTATTATTCTGTTCTCAGATGGTGACAGTCAGGGGCGGAGCCAGAACTATGATATAAGGGGGGCCGATCAATTGATAAAAATATTATATAATGTTACTAATTTTAAGCACTCGCTATGAAATAAGAATTCTAAACCTTTATAAATTATCTTAGTCCATGAGTCTCTTTTATAGCTAATTAATATATTGAACTAAAGTTGTGACGCAAGAACAATACCAAAAAAATAAAGACGATAAAACGATGAATATGTGACCGATGAGATTCAACTTTTATATAATGATCGTATTCATGAGGCAGCTAACAAATTTATGAGAGAGTTCAAAAATCCAACTAGACTCGAGAATCCATGAAAATTCGTCAACCTACATAGGTACATGTCAAATTTGTTGTGTACACACCAACTATCAGGTGACAACTTTAGTTGAAATTTATAGGTTTTATTATCCATGAGATCTAATGTAGTATGTATATAAGTTGCTGGCACTCATTCTACTGCTTCGTGTGATCACCTTCTTTGGACTTTGGTTGTGAGGCTATGGCAGTGGCAAGTCAAGTGGTCAGCGGCAATCGGCGGCTGCCTAGCGAAATGATAGGATGAATCATAAGTGGGTGAGGTTCAGATATCAGCGTCTGCAAGCGAATTAGGTTTGACGTTTCATGCATCGATTGGTCGTTCAACGAATATTTTATCTTATATTCTTTGTCTCTTTTAGACTTCGGTTGGCATACTACAACAGAGTTATGGATCATATATTACCAACCACTATATTAAACCTTTGATTAATTATGCTGCTTAAATTTTAGAGTATATAGATTTAAACACACAAAATTTAGACTATATATACTCTTGTCTATGTGGCAGCCTTGGGAGGGGCCATGGCCCCTGCCGGCCCCCCCTTGGCTCCGCCCCTGGTGACTAGGGATGAAAGTAGGATGGGAAAATCCCATACCAACCGTTATCGTATAACCGATTTTGTTAGTTTTGTCCCGGTCATTTTCGAACCCGTCTAAAAAACAAAAACGGTACGAAAACGGGATATACAAAACGGTAAACGAAAACGGAAACGGTAGAGTTGTTTTTCCGACCGTTTAACCGGGATCCTGTTTTTAATCGGGATGATCCCGTTTTTCTTACCGTATTTTTAGTTCGGGAATTATTCAATAGAGCCTGCTCCAGAGTCCAGACATCAGTGCAACTTTGAGGCCCAGTCCATCTAAGCGCCGGCCACAGGGCCACGGGCTAATTGGCTAAAGCGTCCAGAAACCTAGCGCTCACTCCTCTGACTTCTCCACGCCGCCGCTGCCAGAGTCCAAAATCCTGCTTCTCCTTCCTCCGTCCGACTAGCCGAATCGTGCTTCCTCCGTCCGGCCGTCCCTCGACAACTCTTCGCTGCGCGGCTGAGCCACCCTCGACACCGGCCGTGGGTCGCCCGAGGCCCGACCATATCCACGCGCGTACGGCGTACGCGCCCGACCAATCACCAGTTCACCATCGCGTCCGCCGCGGCGCCTCTGGCCTCCCGAGTCCTGACACTGCAGTTGAGCTGTTCACGTCACCAATCACCACCGCTTCGGGCTACTGTACGCCTGCTCTCCACGCTGCGCGCCCTCCCCACGTTCACCAATCACCACCGCTTCAAGCTGGCTTGCTTTTTACTGCTGCTGCACTTCGTATTATTCTACATGAGCATATGCAGAGAATATGATGCTAGTACTTCGTATTATTCTACATGAGCAACAGTGCTATTGTACTTGGTATTATTCTACATGGCGTGCATGATGCTAGTGTGTCTTCATTATACTTAGAAAATTCTAGTGCATTACTACTCGAGCTTGTGAACACAACCAAGGTGGCAAGTTGTAAGTGATTATTTGATCATTAACAGTTAGCTAGAACCACAGCAAAATGACAGCTCCAGCAAATATAAATATATATATATAATTATATATAATTATATTCAGAATATTGGTGAGAAGCTGTAACAAGCAAATAGCCTTGAAAACTAAATCAGAGTCATACTTTCTGCGTGTTCCACCAGGATGACGACTCAAGGAGGTTTGCAGCCGACAAGCAATGAAGCTAATATGTGCACCAACGACAATGGTAGCCAACTTGGTACACGGATTGTGGACGAGATTATGGCCGGGAAGAACGTCTTCTTTGATCTTCCTGACAAGTAAAAATCTATCTACCCATATTGTTCTCTACTGCTTTGGCCTTGGCGCAGATCATAATTATAGTATATTGTTTTCATACCTCTTAATTGTTGAATGAAATCTTTTTACAACACTATTTTAGTCATTGTTTGCATAAAATATATTTGTGTGGCAGGTTGACTGGTGAGATATGGACCTTGAAATTCCATTGCATTGGAGCACAACCTGGAAAAGAAATTGTCACAGTAAATATTGATAAAGCTTATGTTGCCTTTTACAACGTGGTGTACATAAAATCGAAACTTGGATATTCTGGGAGGGACTTCTTGTTTTACAAGAAACGATGTGGCATTGATCGATCCAGGCTATTGGCACTTGATTACATCCACCAAGAAGAGGCCATGCTGTCTGATAACATGGATGAGAGAAAAATAAGTTTTGTGCTCACAAAAGATCCACCCAGTGATCTAGAGGTAAGCATAACTCCCATCAAGCGTCCAAGACAGCGAACAAATGTTGATGAAGAAACTATAGAAGTGTCGATTGATGCATATAAGGAGTGGCTTGCAATACTACAACATGATAATCCAGAAACGGGTAAGTTAAGATGTCAAACTCATTACATTAAATACATGATATGTTATAGTTTCCACAGTTAAACTTACATATTGTTTAAGTGCAGATTTAATGGATGACTTCAGGGAGGATACGATCAAAACATATAAAGAATGGTTAAGGCATCAAGGCGATCTTCCAGATATCTGTAATTTCTTTTATTTACAGCCTACTAACATATAGTCTATATTTTCGCAAATTGTTAGAGATGTAACTGATGCCTATGCTATCCGCAGTATTGTATGAACGACAAAGCAATGATGACCTAATATTATCAGATGAAGAAATTCATGGCAGCAGCAAACCTACTACTAATTGGCCATCTCATGCTAGACGTCATAGGAAAAGAGATCCTGGTATTTTTTACTAAGAGTGTTTTTTATTCAAATGTTGCAATCTTCTACTTTGAATATTTCTACCCATTCAGATGTTATTGGTATATATGTAGATAACGATGGAGTCTTTAAAAAGGAGGGGCGTGGTACCCTTAAGGGTATAGCAGCAGCCACCAAGCGGATCAAGAACGGTGATCACAAACTTAAGATTGAATTTTCATCTAAGCTTGGAGGTCCTGTAGGACCAAACGCTCGCACTTTTGTGGATGAAATCGTATTGTTTACAAAGAAAAAGGCACCACTCATTGGAGTGAAAAAGTGGAAAGATATAGAGCTCAATGTTAGATCTTCTATAGCCTCTGACGTACTGGTATGTGAAATTTCTTTACTTGAGCCCTAACAGTTAGCTAGAACTATTAGTGGTCTACTATTCCCAAATTACTAGACAATTAACCTTCTCTTTATATCAAAACTGAAACAGCGAAGGTGGGAGTTTCTAACCAATGAGGACGCGCATGAAAAGATCTGGTCTATTGCTAAGGAGAGATACAAAGGATGGCGATCAACGTTAAGCTCAACATACAAGGCATACAATAGTTATGCTGAAAGGATGAAAAACAAGCCTGAAGATGTAGACATCGTCGAGTGGCATTACATGGTGTTGTATTTTGGATCTGAGAAATTCCAGGTTTGCTATTTCATTTCCTTTACTTTAACGATTGGCACTTGCATAATATGGATGATTCTAGCGATTTATTTATTAATTCATTTCCAACTATTATTATTTTCTAGAAAATAAGCAGCCGGAACTCGGAAAACCGTCAGAAACAAAGAACGAAGCATATAATGGGTTCTAGAACTTTTTCCCAAATAAGCTTTCAACAGGTAATGATATGACCACTACTTTATTTTCCATGATTAATGACAAACTTGTATGATACATTCTTCACATTACAGAGAGATCCAGAAACTGGTATAGAACCAACCGATCTATCCCTTTGGATGATTACTCATTGTAAAAATGATGAATGGTCGGAAGAGGCTTCACGTGGCATTTATGTGAGTAAATCACAAAGCTTACTACTAAAACATACTTTAAAATACTCGGCATCAATTCTTATTTGAATTGAGCTAACTTGAACTATATTGTTCTTTTCAGGAGAACGCAGCTGAGAAAATTGCTGAGAAAATATATCAAACAGAAAAATTTTATCTAACAAGAGAAGAGGAAAATGCTATTTTCCAAACAACATTCAAGGAAACAACAGGATGTAAGGCAAACAGACTTCATGGTCATGGGTACCTATCAAGATATCCAACAAGAAGTCAAGTGATGGAATCAAAGTTCCTCGAACAAGCTCGTGCCACGGTTGCAACCAACCAAAAAAACATTGAACTCGAAAGTCAGGTCCAGTTGTTAAATGAAAAACTTGCGTGTGAGGTTGCAGAACGAGAAAGAATACTCCAGGAAAAAATGCAAGCACTGCAAGAAGAAGAAGAAAAAAAAAGACAAGTGCTTAGAGAAGAAATGAGGCAAGAAATGGTTGCTGCCCTTGCTGTTGTAGCACAACAGGTATAAAATTTGATATTTGTATTTTTACCATCATTGCTATTAGAAACTTTTGCAACATAAATTGTTTGATCAATTGTTTAATGCAGAGCAACCGTGAAAGCACCACTCCAATCGATCCTTCTTCCGTTGTCCCTACTAAACCTCCTGAATTCATCCCAGCTGATTCTCCTGCACCTGCACCAAGTAGTGCAAACAACGTTCGTACACCAGACACAAACAATAAGAAAGACAATATGCCAGCAAACTATATTAGCTCTTACACTCTAAGGAATGCTGTGACAAGACGTGTGCAGGCAAGGGGCAACAAAAGAAGCGAATGTGTATGGAATGCAAATGTTCTTGTATTATGATCATATAAACTGTTTTACAACATTTTTTTGATAGTTTTGTTTTTGTAATCCTGGATATGATAATAGGTACAATCCGCAAGTGCAAGCGAGAAGCAAGGTAGATCAACTTAAGAAGCTCTATCAAAGTGTGTTTAAGGTATGTCCACAATCTTTTTTTATTTCTTTTGTAGTTGTGCATGCAATGGATTTTAGTAGCCTAAACAGATTTTAGTTAACCATATGAGCAGTACACATGTTTGTGGCTCTGTGCAGCATGCTTATTTGGTAGCCTGTTTTCGCTCTTGTTAGGCTGGTGCTGCAGCTGCCTTCTCTGGTAGAGATAGAGTAGAACGCTTGCTGCTGCGTGCTTCCTGTTTGCTGCGTGCTACTGTTTGTTGCTTGCCGCTGCTAGCTGCGTGCTGCTGCGTGTTGTTGTTGCTGCTTGTTGCATGCTGCGTGTTGCTACTTGCTGCTTGCTGATGGTTGCTACTGTTTGTTGCTTGCCGCTGCTAGCTGCGTGCTGCTACATGTTGTTGCTGTTGCATGCTGCATGTTGCTGCTTGCTGCTTGCTGCTGCTGATGCTGCTTGCTAGGAGTTGTGCTGTAGCTGTAGCTGTAGGCACTACAGTTGTAGTCTTTCACTAATGATTAACCAAGTTATTGTAGCTTTACTAATTATTGTTTTTAACACTTCCAACAGGTTCCTTGTCGTCGTGATATCGTCGTCAGCCTAGCTAACCATCGCTTGCATCAATGGAGGGGATGGAGGGGTACACGATGACAAAAAAAACTTCCAATAATTTGCTAGTCCTGAGTAGTTTATTATCTATGTTATCACAACCAAGCTAGTATGAGGATGTTATGACTGTGAGCTATGTTATCAAATTAATTTGTATTTGGCCACTATTTATTTGGTGCAACCTATTTGTTACAACTTATGGTATGGATGTAGTTAATATATGAGATAAGAGACAAATATTATGGTTGTCAATTTTGGTTCTTACGTTACTGATGTAAAATATAATTCTTTTGCATAACATTTTCTACCCAATACAAATGCAAAATGCATTGTCGTATAAATTGTGGGTTTGAATATATGTAAATGCAACGGTTTTATTGGTTGTTGTATGGTTCAGTTGCAATGATTTTTTTGTTGCAATAAGATGTAATTACCATGGATCTATTTCGTTGGGACTTCGGTAGTCGCAACCTTTTCTTCTTGTTGCAACATCATTTGTTACGATATTTTTTGTTGTTATATCGGTTGTTACCACAGATAATTTTATAGCAAAAAGGTCATGTAGCCACGAGACACATTATGTTGCAAAATGATCAAATGCAACGAAATTATTTGCATGGCAATACATCTTGTTGCCACGAGTCACTGGTGTGGCACTAGTGTTTTGTTGCCACACAGCATCTTGTGGTAACAAAGCCATTTGCAACAGATTTAAACGTGGCATTAACACTTATTACCATGAAATATGTTGTGGCAATAGAGTTTTTGGCAACTATCGTAATAGTTGCAATATAACTTATTGCAACAGAATAGTCCATTGTAACAACGAACTGCTGCAACACTTGAATACGTTGCAAAAGATGTAGTAATTGCAACAGAACGTAAAATTGTTGCTATAGCCTATTGCCACTCTGTTTTCTGCAACAGCAGGCAACGACAGTTGTTCTATCGCAATTGGTGCCTATCGCAACGATTTATGGTCTATCGCAACGATTTTTGCCCATTGCAAGAAGGTGATTTTTTAGTAGTGCACACAACCCCCATTTTTGTCGAAAATAGCCATGAACGACCATTTTCAATAATACCGAAGGCTAACACCTACGGATTTTTGCCCAAGAAATGGTCTCCACCAGAAATCCAAGAATGTGATCTATGGCAAGGAAACATATGTGGGGTGAGGTGTATGAGCGTCTGGTCGATGATCAATGGCCACACAACCCCCATTTTTGTCGAAAATAGCCATGAACGACCATTTTCAATAATACCGAAGGCTAACACCAACGGATTTTTGACCAAGAAATGGTCTCCACCAGAAATCCAAGAATGTGATCTACGACAAGGAAACATATGTGGGGTGAGGTGTATGAGCCTCTGGTCGACGATCAATGGCCACACAACCCCCATTTTGCCGAAAATAGCCATGACTGACCATTTTCAATAATACCGAAGGCTAACACGTACGAGTTTTTAACCAAGAAAAGGTTTCCACCAGAAATCCAAGAATGTAATCTATGGCAAGGAAACATATGTGGGGTGAGGTGTATGAGCCTCTAGTCGATGATAAATGGCCACACAACCCCCATTTTTGTCGAAAATAGCCATGAACGACCATTTTCAATAATACCGAAGGCTAACACCTACGGATTTTTGACCAAGAAATGGTCTCCACCAGAAATCCAAGAATGTGATCTATGGCAAGGAAACACATGTGGGGTGAGGTGTACGAGCCTTTAGTCGATGATCAATGGCCACACAACCCCCATTTTGCCGAAAATAGCCATGAGCGACCATTTTCAATAATATTAGAGGCTAACACCTACGGATTTTAGACCAAGAAATGGTCTCCACCAGAAATCCAAGAATGTGATCTATGGCAAGGAAACATATGTGGGGTGAGGTGTACGAGCCTCTGGTCGATGATCAATGGCCACACAACCCCCAGTTTTGTCGAAAATAGCCATGAACGACCATTTTCAATAATACCGAAGGCTAACACGTACGAGTTTTTAACCAAGAAATGGTTTCCACCAGAAATCCAAGAATGTAATCTATGGCAAGGAAACATATGTGGGGTGAAGTTTATGAGCCTCTAGTCGATGATAAATGGCCACACAACCCCCATTTTTTATGAAAATAGCCATGAGCGACCTTGAAAATAGCCATGAGCGACCATTTTCAATAATATTAGAGGCTAACACCTACGGATTTTAGACCTAGAAATGGTCTCCACCAGAAATCCAAGAATGTGATCTATGGCAAGGAAACATATGTGGGGTGAGGTGTACGAGCCTCTGGTCGATGATCAATGGCCACACAACCCCCATTTTTGTCGAAAATAGCCATGAACGACCAGTTTCAATAATACCGAAGGCTAACACGTACGAGTTTTTAACCAAGAAATGGTCTCCACCAGAAATCCAAGAATGTGATCTATGGCAAGGAAACATATGTGAGGTGAGGTGTATGAGCGTCTGGTCGATGATCAATGGCCACACAACCCCCATTTTTGTCGAAAATAGCCATGAATGACCATTTTCAAAAATACCAAAGGCTAACACGTACGGATTTTTGACCAAGAAATGGTCTCCACCAGAAATCCAAGAATGTGATCTATGGCAAGGAAACATATGTGGGGTGAGGTGTATGAGCCTCTGGTCGATGATCAATGGCCACACAACCCCCATTTTGCCGAAAATAGCCATGAATGACCATTTTCAATAATACCGAAGGCTAACACGTACGAGTTTTTAACCAAGAAATGGTCTCCACCAGAAATCCAAGAATGTGATCTATGGCAAGGAAATATATGTGGGGTGAGGTTTATGAGCCTCTAGTCGATGATAAATGGCCACACAACCCCCATTTTTTATGAAAATAGCCATGAGCGACCATTTTCAATAATACTGGAGGCTAAGACCTACGGATTTTTGACCAAGAAATGGTCTCCACCAGAAATCCAAGAATGTGATCTATGGCAAGGAAACATATGTGGGGTGAGGTGTATGAGCCTCTGGTCGATGATCAATTGCCACACAACCCCCATTTTGTCGAAAATAGCCATGAACGACCATTTTCAATAATACCGAAGGCTAACACCTACGGATTTTTGACCAAGAAATGGTCTCCACCAGAAATCCAAGAATGTGATCTATGGCAAGGAAACATATGTGGGGTGAGGTGTATGAGCCTCTAGTCGATGATCAATGGCCACACAACCCCCATTTTTGTCGAAAATAACCATGAATGACCATTTTCAATAATACTGAAGGCTAACACCTACGAGTTTTTATCCAAGAAACGGTCTCCACCAGAAATCCAAGAATGTGATCTATGGCAAGGAAACATATGTGGGGTGAGGTGTATGAGCCTCTGGTCGATGATCAATGGCACACAACCCCCATTTTTTATGAAAATAGCCATGAGCGACCTTGAAAATAGCCATGAGCGACCATTTTCAATAATACTAGAGGCTAAGACCTGCGGATTTTTGACCAAGAAATGGTCTCCACCAGAAATCCAAGAATGTGATCTATGGCAAGGAAACATATGTGGGGTGAGGTGTATGAGCCTCTGGTCGATGATCAATGGCCACACAACCCCCATTTTTTATGAAAATAGCCATGAACGACCATTTTCAAAAATACCAAAGGCTAACACCTACGGATTTTTGACCAAGAAATGGTCTCCACCAGAAATCCAAGAATGTGATCTATGGCAAGGAAACATAAGTGGGGTGAGGTGTACGAGCCTCTGGTCGATGATCAATGGCCACAGAACCCCCATTTTGCTGAAAATAGCCATGAACGACAATTTTCAATAATACCGAAGGCTAACACGTACGAGTTTTTAACCAAGAAATGGTCTCCACCAGAAATCCAAGAATGTGATCTATGGCAAGGAAACATATGTGGGGTGAGGTGTACGAGCCTTCAGTCGATGATCAATGGCCACACAACCCCCATTTTGCCGAAAATAGCCATGAGCGACCATTTTCAATAATATTAGAGGCTAACACCTACGGATTTTAGACCAAGAAATGGTCTCCACCAGAAATCCAAGAATGTGATCTATGGCAAGGAAACATATGTGGGGTGAGGTGTACGAGCCTCTGGTCGATGATCAATGGCCACACAACCCCCATTTTTGTCGAAAATAGCCATGAACGACCATTATCAATAATACCGAAGGCTAACACGTACGAGTTTTAACCAAGAAATGGTCTCCACCAGAAATCCAAGAATGTGATCTATGGCAAGGAAACATATGTGGGGTGAGGTGTATGAGTGTCTGGTCGATGATCAATGGCCACACAACCCCCATTTTTGTCGAAAATAGCCATGAACGACCTTGAAAATAGCCATGAGCGACCATTTTCAATAATACTAGAGGCTAACACCTACGGATTTTAGACCAAGAAATGGTCTCCACCAGAAATCCAAGAATGTGATCTATGACAAGGAAACATATGTGGGGTGAGGTGTATGAGCGTCTGGTCGATGATCAATGGCCACACAACCCCCATTTTTGTCAAAAATAGCCATGAACGACCATTTTCAATAATACCGAAGGCTAACACCTACGGATTTTTGCCCAAGAAATGGTCTCCACCAGAAATCCAAGAATGTGATCTATGGCAAGGAAACATATGTGGGGTGAGGTGTATGAGCCTCTGGTCGACGATCAATGGCCACACAACCCCCATTTTGCCGAAAATAGCCATGAACGACCATTTTCAATAATACCGAAGGCTAACACGTACGAGTTTTTGACCAAGAAATGGTCTCCACCAAAAATCCAAGAATGTGATCTATGGCAAGGAAACATATGTGGGGTGAGGTGTATGAGCCTCTGGTCGACGATCAATGGCCACACAACCCCCATTTTGCCGAAAATAGCCATGAATGACCATTTTCAATAATACTAGAGGCTAAGACCTACGGATTTTAGACCAAGAAATGGTCTCCACCAGAAATCCAAGAATGTGATCTATGGCAAGGAAACATATGTGGGGTGAGGTGTATGAGCGTCTAGTCGATGATCAATGGCCACACAACCCCCATTTTTGTCGAAAATAGCCATGAACGACCATTTTCAAAAATACCGAAGGCTAACACCTACGGATTTTTGACCAAGAAATGGTTTCCACCAGAAATCCAAGAATGTGATCTATGGCAAGGAAACATATGTGGGGTGAGGTTTATGAGCCTCTGGTCGATGATCAATGGCCACACAACCCCCATTTTTGTCGAAAATAGCCATGAATGACCATTTTCAATAATACCGAAGGCTAACACGTACGAGTTTTTAACCAAGAAATGGTTTCCACCAGAAATCCAAGAATGTAATCTATGGCAAGGAAACATATGTGGGGTGAGGTTTATGAGCCTCTAGTCGATGATAAATGGCCACACAACCCCCATTTTTTATGAAAATAGCCACGAGCGACCTTGAAAATAGCCATGAGCAACCATTTTTAATAATACTAGAGGCTAACACCTACGGATTTTAGACCAAGAAATGGTCTCCACCAGAAATCCAAGAATGTGATCTATGGCAAGGAAACATATGTGGGGTGAGGTGTATGAGCGTCTGGTCGATGATCAATGGCCACACAACCCCCATTTTTGTCGAAAATAGCCATGAACGACCATTTTGAATAATACCGAAGGCTAACACCTATGGATTTTTGACCAAAAAATGGTCTCCACCAGAAATCCAAGAATGTGATCTATGGCAAGGAAACATTTGTGGGGTGAGGTGTATGAGCCTCTAGTCGATGATCAATGGCCACACAACCCCCATTTTTGTCGAAAATAGCCATGAATGACCATTTCCAAAAATACCAAAGGCTAACACGTACGGATTTTTGACCAAGAAATGGTGTCCACCAGAAATCCAAGAATGTGATCTATGGCAAGGAAACATATGTGGGGTGAGGTGTACGAGCCTCTGGTCGATGATCAATGGCCACACAACCCCCATTTTGCCGAAAATAGCCATGAACGACCATTTTCAATAATACCGAAGGCTAACACCTACGGATTTTTGACCAAGAAATGGTCTCCACCAGAAATCCAAGAATGTGATCTATGGCAAGGAAACATATGTGGGGTGAGGTGTATGAGCCTATGGTCGATGATCAATGGCCACACAACCCCCATTTTTGTCGAAAATAGCCATGAACGACCATTTTCAATAATATCGAAGGCTAACACGTACGAGTTTTTGACCAAGAAATGGTCTCCACCAGAAATCCAAGAATGTGATCTACGACAAGGAAACATATGAGGGGTGAGGTGTATGAGCCTCTGGTCTACGATCAATGGCCACACAACCCCCATTTTGCCGAAAATAGCCGTGAATGACCATTTTCAATAATACCGAAGGCTAACACGTACGAGTTTTTAACCAAGAAATGGTTTCCACCAGAAATCCAAGAATGTAATCTATGGCAAGGAAACATATGTGGGGTGAGGTTTATGAGCCTCTAGTCGATGATAAATGGCCACACAACCCCCATTTTTTATGAAAATAGCCATGAGCGACCTTGAAAATAGCCATGAGCGACCATTTTCAATAATACTAGAGGCTAACACCTACGGATTTTAGACCAAGAAATGGTCTCCACCAGAAATCCAAGAATGTGATCTATGGCAAGGAAACATATGTGTAGTGAGGTGTATGAGCCTCTACTCGATGATCAATGGCCACACAACCCCCATTTTTGTCGAAAATAGCCATGAATGACCATTTTCATTAATACCGAAGGCTAACAGCGACCATTTTCAATAATACTAGAGGCTATGACCTACGGATTTTTGACCAAGAAATGGTCTCCACCAGAAATCCAAGAATGTGATCTATGGCAAGGAAACATATGTGGGGTGAGGTGTATGAGCCTCTGGTCGATGATCAATGGCCACACAACCCCCATTTTGCCGAAAATAGCCATGAATGACCATTTTCAATAATACCAAAGGCTAACACCTACGGATTTTTGACCAAGAAATGGTCTCCACCAGAAATCCAAGAATGTGATCTATGGCAAGGAAACATATGTGGGGTGAGGTGTACGAGCCTCTAGTCGATGATCAATGGCCACACAACCCCCATTTTGCCGAAAATAGCCATGAGCGACGATTTTCAATATTATTAGAGGCTAACACCTACGGATTTTTGACCAAGAAATGGTCTCCACCAGAAATCCAAGAATGTGATCTATGGCAAGGAAACATATGTGGGGTGAGGTGTATGAGCCTCTGGTCGACGATCAATGGCCACACAACCCCCATTTTTGCTGAAAATAGCCATGAGCGACCATTTTCAATAATACTAGAGGCTAAGACCTACGGATTTTTGACCAAGAAATGGTCTCCACTAGAAATCCAAGAATGTGATCTACGACAAGGAAACATATGTGGGGTGAGGTGTATGAGCCTCTGGTCGACGATCAATGGCCACACAACCCCCATTTTGCCGAAAATAGCCATGAATGACCATTTTCAATAATACTGAAGGCTAACACGTACGAGTTTTTAACCAAGAAATGGTCTCCACCAGAAATCCAAGAATGTGATCTACGACAAGGAAACATATGTGGGGTGAGGTGTATGAGCCTCTGGTCGACGATCAATGGCCACACAACCCCCATTTTGCCGAAAATAGCCATGAACGACCATTTTCAATAATACCGAAGGCTAACACCTACGGATTTTTGACCAAGAAATGGTCTCCACCAGAAATCCAAGAATGTGATCTATGGCAAGGAAACATATGTGGGGTGAGGTGTATGAGCCTCTGGTCGATGATCAATGGCCACACAACCCCCATTTTTGTCGAAAATAGCCATGAACGACCATTTTCAATAATACCGAAGGCTAACACCTACGGATTTTTGACCAAGAAATGGTCTCCACCAGAAATCCAAGAATGTGATCTATGGCAAGGAAACATATGTGGGGTGAGGTTTATGAGCCTCTAGTCGATGATAAATGGCCACACAACCCCCATTTTTTATGAAAATAGCCATGAGCGACCTTGACAATAGCCATGAGCGACCATTTTCAATAATACTAGAGGCTAACACCTAAGGATTTTAGACCAAGAAATGGTCTCCACCAGAAATCCAAGAATGTGATCTATGGCAAGGAAACATATGTGGGGTGAGGTTTATGAGCCTCTAGTCGATGATAAATGGCCACACAACCCCCATTTTTGTCGAAAATAGCCATGAATGACCATTTTCAAAAATATCAAAGGCTAACACGTACGGATTTTTGACCAAGAAATGGTCTCCACCAGAAATCCAAGAATGTGATCTATGGCAAGGAAACATATGTGGGGTGAGGTGTACGAGCCTCTGGTCAATGATCAATGGCCACACAACCCCCATTTTGCCGAAAATAGCCATGAACGACCATTTTCAATAATACCGAAGGCTAACACGTACGAGTTTTTAACCAAGAAATGGTCTCCACCAGAAATCCAAGAATGTGATCTATGGCAAGGAAACATATGTGGGGTGAGGTTTATGAGCCTCTAGTCGATGATAAATGGCCACACAACCCCCATTTTTTATGAAAATAGCCATGAGCGACCATTTTCAATAATACTAGAGGCTAAGACCTACAGATTTTTTACCAAGAAATGGTCTCCACCAGAAATCCAAGAATGTGATCTATGGCAAGGAAACATATGTGGGGTGAGGTGTATGAGCCTCTGGTCGACGATCAATGGCCACACAACCCTAATTTTTGTCGAAAATAGCCATGAACGACCATTTTCAATGACACTGAAGGCTAACACCTACGGATTTTTGACCAAGAAATGGTCTCCACCATAAATCCAAGAATGTGATCTATGGCAAGGAAACATATGTGTAGTGAGGTGTATGAGCCTCTGGTCGAAGATCAATGGCCACACAACCCCCATTTTTGTCGAAAATAGCCATGAATGACCATTTTCAAAAATATCAAAGGCTAACACGTACGGATTTTTGACCAAGAAATGGTCTCCACCAGAAATCCAGGAATGTGATCTATGGCAAGGAAACATATGTGGGGTGAGGTGTACGAGCCTCTGGTCGATGATCAATGGCCACACAACCCCCATTTTGCCGAAAATAGCCATGAACGACCATTTTCAATAATACCGAAGGCTAACACGTACGAGTTTTTAACCAAGAAATGGTCTCCACCAGAAATCCAAGAATGTGATCTATGGCAAGGAAACATATGTGGGGTGAGGTTTATGAGCCTCTAGTCGATGATAAATGGCCACACAACCCCCATTTTTGTCGAAAATAGCCATGAGCGACCTTGAAAATAGCCATGAGCGACCATTTTCAATAATACTAGAGGCTAACACCTACGGATTTTAGACCAAGAAATGGTCTCCACCAGAAATCCAAGAATGTGATCTATGGCAAGGAAACATATGTGGGGTGAGGTGTATGAGCGTCAGGTCGATGATCAATGGCCACACAACCCCCATTTTTGTCGAAAATAGCCATGAACGACCATTTTCAATAATACCGAAGGCTAACACCTACGGATTTTTGACCAAGAAATGGTCTCCACCAGAAATCCAAGAATGTGATCTATGGCAAGGAAACATATGTGGGGTGAGGTGTATGAGCCTCTGGTCGACGATCAATGGCCACACAACCCTAATTTTTGTCGAAAATAGCCATGAACGACCATTTTCAATGACACTGAAGGCTAACACCTACGGATTTTTCACCAAGAAATGGTCTCCACCATAAATCCAAGAATGTGATTTATGGCAAGGAAACATATGTGTAGTGAGGTGTATGAGCCTCTGGTCGAAGATCAATGGCCACACAACCCCCATTTTTGTCGAAAATAGCCATGAATGACCATTTTCAAAAATACCAAAGGCTAACACCTACGGATTTTTGCCCAAGAAATGGTCTCCACCAGAAATCCAAGAATGTGATCTATGGCAAGGAAACATATGTGGGGTGAGGTGTATGAGCCTCTGGTCGACGATCAATGGCCACACAACCCTAATTTTTGTCGAAAATAGCCATGAACGACCATTTTCAATGACATTGAAGGCTAACACCTACGGCTTTTTGACCAAGAAATGGTCTCCACCAGAAATCCAAGAATGTGATCTATGGCAAGGAAACATGTGTGGGGTGAGGTGTATGAGCCTCTGGTCGACGATCAATGGCCACACAACCCCCATTTTGCCGAAAATAGCCATGAATGACCATTTTCAATAATACCAAAGGCTAACACGTACGAGTTTTTAACCAAGAAATGGTCTCCACCAGAAATCCAAGAATGTGATCTATGGCAAGGAAACATATGTGGGGTGGGGTGTATGAGCCTCTGGTCGATGATCAATGGCCACACAACCCCCATTTTTGTCGAAAATAGCCATGAACGACCATTTTCAATAATATCGAAGGCTAACACCTACGGATTTTTGACCAAGAAATGGTCTCCACCAGAAATCCAAGAATGTGATCTATGAGAAGGAAACATATGTGGGGTGAGGTGTATGAGCCTCTGGTCGATGATCAATGGCCACACAACCCCCATTTTGCCGAAAATAGCCATGAATGACCATTTTCAATAATACCGAAGGCTAACACGTACGAGTTTTTAACCAAGAAATGGTTTCCACCAGAAATCCAAGAATGTAATCTATGCCAAGGAAACATATGTGGGGTGAGGTTTATGAGCCTCTAGTCGATGATAAATGGCCACACAACCCCCATTTTTTATGAAAATAGCCATGAGCGACCTTGAAAATAGCCATGAGCGACCATTTTCAATAATACTAGAGGCTAACACCTACGGATTTTAGACCAAGAAATGGTCTCCACCAGAAATCCAAGAATGTGATCTATGGCAAGGAAACATATGTGGGGTGAGGTGTATGAGCGTCTGGTCGATGATCAATGGCCACACAACGCCCATTTTTGTCGAAAATAGCCATGAACGACCATTTTCAATAATACCGAAGGCTAACACCTACGGATTTTTGACCAAGAAATGGTCTCCACCAGAAATCCAAGAATGTGATCTATGGCAAGGAAACATGTTGGGTTTATGCTTCGTCGCCGAAGGTCTTATAGGAAGAAGTGGTCTTCGGCTGAAGCTGTTTGTATAAGATAGCCGAAGGTTCCTCTTCGTGAAGCTTCGGCATTACAAACCGACTTAAAGATAGAATGACCTTTTAGTCCATAAAGGTCTGAGTCAATGTTGTAAGTTTTTATAAGGGGCATACTTGTAATTCCTCACAGGCTGCGTCCTGTACCTATAAATAGTGAACAGTATTCCGTTACTGTGCACGCATTCTGATAATTGCAATCGCATCTCTCGGAATTCAACCTTTGCCAAGGCATAGGTATTATTGTATTTAATGATTCAATATAATAAATAAATATAATATAATTAATCCATGATTCATTCACCCATCTTATACCTTTTTGTATTATCTTATAAATGCCTATTAAAGTTTTATTACGAAGGTTTAACTTCGTAATTATACTCTTATCAACCTTCGTCCAAGATCCATTATCCCGAAGGGAATAATGTTTTAAGGACGAAGGACATTATTATTTAACATTTTATGTTGCCTTGCTCTTGATTCATAGCATTTGAGAGCAAGTCTCCAACATTGGCGCCCACCTCCGGTGAACTCACTTCCACTTTTTGAGCTGATGGCTTCGTTCAACGACCAAGCTGGAGCTGCTTCGGACCCGAAGCTGGTGCTCCCGATCACAGGTGGCTCGTCCTCAGAGCCAGCTAACAAGAAACAAAAGAAGGAAGCATAGAGAAGGGTACAGCATGTTGGGGTGCAAGGACCCTTCATCAAGTCAAGATGGTCTCACATTCCTATTACCTTCTCCCAAGAGGACCTTCAGCTCAAAGATTACCCACACAACGATGCCATGGTTATCTCTTGTGTTATCAAAGGATTTCTGGTCCACAATGTCTTGGTTGATACAGGCAGTGCAGCTGACATCATATTTGCTAAGGCATTCAGACAAATGCAAGAGCCAGAAGATAAGATTCATGATGCTACACATCCTAAGAGACTTTTTTCACGGATCAAGCTCGTTACGAAAAACGATCTAGTACCGCGAAAGGGGCTACTGTTGGGTTTATGCTTCGTCGCCGAAGGTCTTATAGGAAGAAGTGGTCTTCGGCTGAAGCTGTTTGTATAAGATAGCCGAAGGTTCCTCTTCGTGAAGCTTCGGCATTACAAACCGACTTAAAGATAGAATGACCTTTTAGTCCATAAAGGTCTGAGTCAATGTTGTAAGTTTTTATAAGGGGCATACTTGTAATTCCTCACAGGCTGCGTCCTGTGCCTATAAATAGTGAACAGTATTCCATTACTGTGCACGCATTCTGATAATTGCAATCGCATCTCCCGGAATTCAACCTTTGCCAAGGCATAGGTATTATTGTATTTAATGATTCAATATAATAAATAAATATAATATAATTAATCCATGATTCATTCACCCATCTTATACCTTTTTGTATTATCTTATAAATGCCTATTAAAGTTTTATTACGAAGGTTTAACTTCGTAATTATACTCTTATCAACCTTCGTCCAAGATCCATTATCCCGAAGGGAATAATGTTTTAAGGACGAAGGACGTTATTATTTAACATTTTATGTTGCCTTGCTCTTGATTCATAGCATTTGAGAGCAAGTCTCCAACAAAACATATGTGGGGTGAGGTGTATGAGCCTCTAGTCGATGATCAATGGCCACACAACCCCCATTTTTGTCGAAAATAGCCATGAACGACCATTTTCAATAATACCGAAGGCTAACACCTACTGATTTTTGACCAAGAAATGGTCTCCACCAGAAATCCAAGAATGTGATCTATGGCAAGGAAACATATGTGGGGTGAGGTGTACGAGCCTCTGGTCGATGATCAATGGCCACACAACCCCCATTTTGCCGAAAATAGCCATGAATGACCATTTTCAATAATACCGAAGGCTAACACGTACGAGTTTTTAACCAAGAAATGGTTTCCACCAGAAATCCAAGAATGTAATCTATGGCAAGGAAACATATGTGGGGTGAGGTTTATGAGCCTGTAGTCGATGATAAATGGCCACACAACCCCCATTTTTTATGAAAATAGCCATGAGCGACCTTGAAAATAGCCATGAGCGACCATTTTCAATAATACTAGAGGCTAACACCTATGGATTTTAGACCAAGAAATGGTCACCACCAGAAATCCAAGAATGTGATCTATGGCAAGGAAACATATGTGGGGTGAGGTGTATGAGCGTCTGGTCGATGATCAATGGCCACACAACCCCCATTTTTGTCGAAAATAGCCATGAACGACCATTTTCAATAATACCGAAGGCTAACACCTACGGATTTTTGACCAAGAAATGGTCTCCACCAGAAATCCAAGAATGTGATCTATGGCAAGGAAACATATGTGTGGTGAGGTGTATGAGCCTCTGGTCGACGATCAATGGCCACACAACCCTAATCTTTGTCGAAAATAGCCATGAACGACCATTTTCAATGACACTGAAGGCTAACACCTACGGATTTTTGACCAAGAAATGGTCTCCACCATAAATCCAAGAATGTGATCTATGGCAAGGAAACATATGTGTAATGAGGTGTATGAGCCTCTGGTCGAAGATCAATGACCACACAACCCCCATTTTTGTCGAAAATAGCCTTGAATGACCATTTTCAAAAATACCAAAGGCTAACACATACGAGTTTTTAACCAAGAAATGGTCTCCACCAGAAATCCAAGAATGTGATCTATGGCAAGGAAACATATGTGGGGTGAGGTGTATGAGCATCTGGTCGATGATCAATGGCCACACAACCCCCATTTTTGTCGAAAATAGCCATGAACGACCATTTTCAATAATACCGAAGGCTAACACCTACGGATTTTTGACCAAGAAATGGTCTCCACCAGAAATCCAAGAATGTGATCTATGGCAAGGAAACATATGTGGGGTGAGGTGTATGAGCCTCTGGTCGATGATCAATGGCCACACAACCCCCATTTTTGTCGAAAATAGCCATGAATGACCATTTACAATAATACCGAAGGCTAACACCTACGGATTTTTGACCAAGAAATGGTCTCCACCAGAAATCCAAGAATGTGATCTATGGCAAGGAAACATATGTGGGGTGAGGTGTATGAGCGTCTGGTCGATGATCAATGGCCACACAACCCCCATTTTGCCGAAAATAGCCATGAATGACCATTTTCAATAATACCACAGGCTAACACGTACGAGTTTTTAACCAAGAAATGGTCTCCACCAGAAATCCAAGAATGTGATCTATGGCAAGGAAACATATGTGGGGTGAGGTGTATGAGCCTCTAGTCGATGATAAATGGCCACACAACCCCCATTTTTTATGAAAATAGCCATGAGCGACCTTGAAAATAGCCATGAGCGACCATTTTCAATAATACTAGAGGCTAACACCTACGGATTTTAGACCAAGAAATGGTCTCCACCAGAAATCCAAGAATGTGACCTATGGCAAGGAAACATATGTGGGGTGAGGTGTATGAGCGTCTGGTCGATGATCAATGGCCACACAACCCCCATTTTTGTCGAAAATAGCCATGAACGACCATTTTCAATAATACCGAAGGCTAACACCTTCGGATTTTTGACCAAGAAATGGTCTCCACCAGAAATCCAAGAATGTGATCTATGGCAAGGAAACATTTGTGGGGTGAGGTGTATGAGCCTCTAGTCGATGATCAATGGCCACACAACCCCCATTTTTGTCGAAAATAGCCATGAATGACCATTTTCAAAAATACCAAAGGCTAACACGTACGGATTTTTAACCAAGAAATGGTCTCCACCAGAAATCCAAGAATGTGATCTATGGCAAGGAAACATATGTGGGGTGAGGTGTACGAGCCTCTGGTCGATGATCAATGGCCACACAACCCCCATTTTGCCGAAAATAGCCATGAATGACCATTTTCAATAATACCGAAGGCTAACACGTACGAGTTTTTAACCAAGAAATGGTCTCCACCAGAAATCCAAGAATGTGATCTATGGCAAGGAAACATATGTGGGGTGAGGTGTATGAGCGTCTGGTCGATGATCAATGGCCACACAACCCCCATTTTTGTCGAAAATAGCCATGAACGACCATTTTCAATAATACTGAAGGCTAACACCTACGGATTTTTGACCAAGAAATGGTCTCCACCAGAAATCCAAGAATGTGATCTATGGCAAGGAAACATATGTGGGGTGAGGTGTATGAGCCTCTGGTCGACGATCAATGGCCACACAACCCTAATTTTTGTCGAAAATAGCCATGAACGACCATTTTCAATGACACTGAAGGCTAACACCTACGGATTTTTGACCAAAAAATGGTCTCCACCATAAATCCAAGAATGTGATCTATGGCAAGGAAACATATGTGTAGTGAGGTGTATGAGCCTCTGGTCGAAGATCAATGGCCACACAACCCCCATTTTTGTCGAAAATAGCCATGAGCGACCATTTTCAATAATACTAGAGGCTAAGACCTACGGATTTTTGACCAAGAAATGGTCTCCACCAGAAATCCAAGAATGTGATCTATGGCAAGGAAACATATGTGGGGTGAGGTGTATGAGCCTCTGGTCGATGATCAATGGCCACACAACCCCCATTTTTGCCGAAAATAGCCATGAATGACCATTTACAATAATACCGAAGGCTAACACCTACGGATTTTTGACCAAGAAATGGTCTCCACCAGAAATCCAAGAATGTGATCTATGGCAAGGAAACATATGTGGGGTGAGGTGTATGAGCGTCTGGTCGATGATCAATGGCCACACAACCCCCATTTTGCCGAAAATAGCCATGAATGACCAATTTCAATAATACCGAAGGCTAACACGTACGAGTTTTTAACCAAGAAATGGTCTCCACCAGAAATCCAAGAATGTGATCTATGGCAAGGAAACATATGTGGGGTGAGGTGTATGAGCGTCTGGTCGATGATCAATGGCCACACAACCCCCATTTTTGTCGAAAATAGCCATGAACGACCATTTTCAATAATACTGAAGGCTAACACCTACGGATTTTTGACCAAGAAATGGTCTCCACCAGAAATCCAAGAATGTGATCTATGGCAAGGAAACATATGTGGGGTGAGGTGTATGAGCCTCTGGTCGACGATCAATGGCCACACAACCCTAATTTTTGTCGAAAATAGCCATGAACGACCATTTTCAATGACACTGAAGGCTAACACCTACGGATTTTTGACCAAGAAATGGTCTCCACCATAAATCCAAGAATGTGATCTATGGCAAGGAAACATATGTGTAGTGAGGTGTATGAGCCTCTGGTCGAAGATCAATGGCCACACAACCCCCATTTTTGTCGAAAATAACCATGAGCGACCATTTTCAATAATACTAGAGGCTAAGACCTACGGATTTTTGACCAAGAAATGGTCTCCACCAGAAATCCAAGAATGTGATCTATGGCAAGGAAACATATGTGGGGTGAGGTGTATGAGCCTCTGGTCGATGATCAATGGCCACACAACCCCCATTTTTGTCGAAAATAGCCATGAATGACCATTTACAATAATACCGAAGGCTAACACCTACGGATTTTTGACCAAGAAATGGTCTCCACCAGAAATCCAAGAATGTGATCTATGGCAAGGAAACATATGTGGGGTGAGGTGTATGAGCGTCTGGTCGATGATCAATGGCCACACAACCCCCATTTTGCCGAAAATAGCCATGAATGACCATTTTCAATAATACCAAAGGCTAACACGTACGAGTTTTTAACCAAGAAATGGCCTCCACCAGAAATCTAAGAATGTGATCTATGGCAAGGAAACATATGTGGGGTGAGGTGTACGAGCATCTGGTCAACGATCAATGGCCACAGAACCCCCATTTTTTATGAAAATAGCCATGAGCGACCTTGAAAATAGCCATGAGCGACCATTTTCAATAATACTAGAGGCTAACACCTACGGATTTTAGACCAAGAAATGGTCTCCACCAGAAATCCAAGAATGTGATCTATGGCAAGGAAACATATGTGGGGTGAGGTGTATGAGCCTCTGGTCGATAATCAATGGCCACACAACCCCCATTTTTGTCGAAAATAGCCATGAACGACCATTTTCAATAATACCGAAGGCTAACACCTACGGATTTTTGACCAAGAAATGGTCTCCACCAGAAATCCAAGAGTGTGATCTATGGCAAGGAAACATATGTGGGGTGAGGTGTATGAGCGTCTGGTCGATGATCAATGGCCACACAACCCGCATTTTTGTCGAAAATAGCCATGAACGACCTTGAAAATAGCCATGAGCGACCATTTTCAATAATACTAGAGGCTAACACCTACGGATTTTAGACCAAGAAATGGTCTCCACCAGAAATCCAAGAATGTGATCTATGGCAAGGAAACATATGTGGGGTGAGGTGTATGAGCCTCTGGTCGATGATAAATGGCCACACAACCCCCATTTTGCCGAAAATAGCCATGAACGACCATTTTCAATAATACCGAAGGCTAACACGTTCGAGTTTTTAACCAAGAAATGGTCTCCACCAGAAATCCAAGAATGTGATCTATGGCAAGGAAACATATGTGGGGTGAGGTGTATGAGCCTCTGGTCGATGATCAATGGCCACACAACCCCCATTTTTGTCGAAAATAGCCATGAACGACCATTTTCAATAATATCGAAGGCTAACACCTACGGATTTTTGACCAAGAAATGGTCTCCACCAGAAATCCAAGAATGTGATCTACGACAAGGAAACATATGTGGGGTGAGGTGTATGAGCCTCTGGTCGACGATCAATGGCCACACAACCCCCATTTTGCCGAAAATAGCCATGAATGACCATTTTCAATAATACCGAAGGCTAACACGTACGAGTTTTTAACCAAGAAATGGTTTCCACCAGAAATCCAAGAATGTAATCTATGGCAAGGAAACATATGTGGGGTGAGGTTTATGAGCCTCTAGTCGATGATAAATGGCCACACAACCCCCATTTTTTATGAAAATCGCCATGAGCGACCTTGAAAATAGCGATGAGCGACCATTTTCAATAATACTAGAGGCTAACACCTACGGATTTTAGACCAAGAAATGGTCTCCACCAGAAATCCAAGAATGTGATCTATGGCAAGGAAACATATGTGGGGTGAGCTGTATGAGCGTCTGGTCGATGATCAATGGCCACACAACCCCCATTTTTGTCGAAAATAGCCATGAACGACCATTTTCAATAATACCGAAGGCTAACACCTACGGATTTTTGACCAAGAAATGGTCTCCACCAGAAATCCAAGAATGTGATCTATGGCAAGGAAACATATGTGGGGTGAGGTGTATGAGCCTCTAGTCGATGATCAATGGCCACACAACCCCCATTTTTGACGAAAATAGCCATGAATGACCATTTTCAAAAATACCAAAGGCTAACATGTACGGATTTTTAACCAAGAAATGGTCTCCACCAGAAATCCAAGAATGTGATCTATGGCAAGGAAACATATGTGGGGTGAGGTGTACGAGCCTCTGGTCGATGATCAATGGCCACACAACCCCCATTTTGCCGAAAATAGCCATGAGCGACCATTTTCAATAATATTAGAGGCTAAGACCTACGGATTTTTGACCAAGAAATGGTCTCCACCAGAAATCCAAGAATGTGATCTATGGCAAGGAAACATATGTGGGGTGAGGTGTATGAGCCTCCGGTCGATGATCAATGGCCACACAACCCCCATTTTTGTCGAAAATAGCCATGAACGACCATTTTCAATGACACTGAAGGCTAACACCTACGGATCTTTGACCAAGAAATGGTCTCCACCATAAATCCAAGAATGTGATCTATGGCAAGGAAACATATGTGTAGTGAGGTGTATGAGCCTCTGGTCGAAGATCAATGGCCACACAACCCCCATTTTTGTCGAAAATAGCCATGAATGACCATTTTCAAAAATACCAAAGGCTAACACATTCGGATTTTTGCCCATGAAATGGTCTCCACCAGAAATCCAAGAATGTGATCTATGGCAAGGAAACATATGTGGGGTGAGGTGTATGAGCCTCTGGTCGACGATCAATGGCCACACAACCCCCATTTTTGTCGAAAATAGTCATGAACGACCATTTTCAATAATACCGAAGGCTAACACCTACGGATTTTTGACCAAGAAATGGTCTCCACCAGAAATCCAAGAATGTGATCTATGGCAAGGAAACATATGTGGGGTGAGGTGTATGAGCCTGTAGTCAATGATCAATGGCCACACAACCCCCATTTTTGTCGAAAATAGCCATGAACGACCATTTTCAATAATATCGAAGGCTAACACCTACGAATTTTTGACCAAGAAATGGTCTCCACCAGAAATCCAAGAATGTGATCTACGACAAGGAAACATATGTGGGGTGAGGTGTATGAGCCTCTGGTCGACGATCAATGGCCACACAACCCCCATTTTGCCGAAAATAGCCATGAATGACCATTTTCAATAATACCGAAGGCTAACACGTACGAGTTTTTAACCAAGAAATGGTTTCCACCAGAAATCCAAGAATGTAATCTATGGCAAGGAAACATATGTGGGGTGAGGTTTATGAGCCTCTAGTCGATGATAAATGGCCACACAACCCCCATTTTTTATGAAAATAGCCATGAGCGACCTTGAAAATAGCCATGAGCGACCATTTTCAATAATACTAGAGGCTAACACCTACGGATTTTAGACCAAGAAATGGTCTCCACCAGAAATCCAAGAATGTGATCTATGGCAAGGACACATATGTGGGGTGAGGTGTATGAGCGTCTGGTCGATGATCAATGGCCACACAACCCCCATTTTTGTCGAAAATAGCCATGAACGACCATTTTCAATAATACCGAAGGCTAACACCTACGGATTTTTGACCAAGAAATGGTCTCCACCAGAAATCCAAGAATGTGATCTATGGCAAGGAAACATATGTGGGGTGAGGTGTATGAGCCTCTAGTCGATGATCAATGGCCACACAACCCCCATTTTTGTCGAAAATAGCCATGAATGACCATTTTCAAAAATACCAAAGGCTAACACGTACGGATTTTTAACCAAGAAATGGTCTCCACCAGAAATCCAAGAATGTGATCTATGGCAAGGAAACATATGTGGGGTGAGGTGTACGAGCCTCTGGTCGATGATCAATGGCCACACAACCCCCATTTTGCCGAAAATAGCCATGAGCGACCATATTCAATAATATTAGAGGCTAAGACCTACGGATTTTTGACCAAGAAATGGTCACCACCAAAAATCCAAGAATGTTATCTATGGCAAGGAAACATATGTGGGGTGAGGTGTATGAGCCTCTGGTCGATGATCAATGGCCACACAACCCCCATTTTTGTCGAAAATAGCCATGAACGACCATTTTCAATGACACTGAAGGCTAACACCTACGGATTTTTGACCAAGAAATGGTCTCCACCATAAATCCAAGAATGTGATCTATGGCAAGGAAACATATGTGTAGTGAGGTGTATGAGCCTCTGGTCGAAGATCAATGGCCAGACAACCCCCATTTTTGTCGAAAATAGCCATGAATGACCATTTTCAAAAATACCAAAGGCTAACACATTCGGATTTTTGCCCAAGAAATGGTCTCCACCAGAAATCCAAGAATGTGATCTATGGCAAGGAAACATATGTGGGGTTAGGTGTATGAGCCTCTGGTCGACGATCAATGGCCACAGAACCCCCATTTTTGTCGAAAATAGCCATGAACGACCATTTTCAATAATACCGAAGGCTAACACCTACGGATTTTTGACCAAGAAATGGTCTCCACCAGAAATCCAAGAATGTGATCTATGGCAAGGAAACATATGTGGGGTGAGGTGTATGAGCCTCTAGTCGATGATCAATGGCCACACAACCCCCATTTTTGTCGAAAATAGCCATGAATGACCATTTTCAAAAATACCAAAGGCTAACACGTACGGATTTTTAACCAAGAAATGGTCTCCACCAGAAATCCAAGAATGTGATCTATGGCAAGGAAACATATGTGGGGTGAGGTGTACGAGCGTCTGGTCGATGATCAATGGCCACACAACCCCCATTTTGCCGAAAATAGCCATGAATGACCATTTTCAATAATACCGAAGGCTAACACGTACGAGTTTTTAACCAAGAAATGGTTTCCACCAGAAATCCAAGAATGTAATCTATGGTGTGATCTATGGCAAGGAAACATATGTGGGGTGAGGTGTATGAGCCTCTGGTCGACGATCAATGGCCACACAACCCTAATTTTTGTCGAAAATAGCCATGAACGACCATTTTCAATAATACCGAAGGCTAACACGTATGGATTTTCGACCAAGAAATGGTCTCCACCAGAAATCCGATAATGTGATCTATGGAAAGGAAACATATGTGAGGTGAGGTGTACGAGCCTCTGGTCGATGATCAATGGCCACACAACCCCCATTTTTGTCAAAAATAGCCATGAACGACCATTTTCAATAATACCGAAGGCTAACACCTACGGATTTTTGACCAAGAAATGGTCTGCACCATAAATCCAAGAATGTGATCTATGGCAAGTAAACATATGTGCAGTGAGGTGTATGAGCCTCTGGTCGAATATCAATGGCCACACAACCCCCATTTTTGTCGAAAATAGCAATGAACGACCATTTTCAATAGTACCGAAGGCTAACATATTCCGATTTTTGACCAAGAAATGGTCTCCACCATAAATCAAAGAATGTGATCTATGGCAAGAAAACATATGTGGGGTGAGGTTTACGAGCCTCTGGTCGATGATCAATGGCCACACAACCCCCATTTTTGTCGAAAATAGCCATGAATGACCATTTTCAATAATACCGAAGGCTAACACCTACGGATTTTTGACCAAGAAATGGTCTCCACCAGAAATCCAAGAATGTGATCTATGGCAAGGAAACATATGTGGGGTGAGGTGTACGAGCCTCTGGTCGATGATCAATGGCCACACAACCCCCATTTTGCCGAAAATAGCCATGAACGACCATTTTCAATAATACCGAAGGCTAACACCTACTAATTTTTGACCAAGAAATGGTCTCCACCATAAATCCAAGAATGTGATCTATGGCAAGGAAACATATGTGTAGTGAGGTGTATGAGCCTCTGGTCGAAGATCAATGGTCTCCACCAGAAATCCAAGAATGTGATCTATGGCAAGGAAACATATGTGGGGTGAGGTGTACGAGCCTCTGGTCGATGATCAATGGCCACACAACCCCCATTTTTTATGAAAATAGCCATGAGCGACCATTTTCAATAATACTAGAGGCTAACTCCTACGGATTTTAGACCAAGAAATGGTCTCCACCAGAAATCCAAGAATGTGATCTATGGCAAGGAAACATATGTGGGGTGAGGTTTATGAGCCTCTAGTCGATGATAAATGGCCACACAACCCCCATTTTTTATGAAAATAGCCATGAGCGACCTTGAAAATAGCCATGAGCGACCATTTTCAATAATACTAGAGGCTAACACCTACGGATTTTAGACCAAGAAATGGTCTCCACCAGAAATCCAAGAATGTGATCTATGGCTAGGAAACATATGTGGGGTGAGGTGTACGAGCCTCTGGTCAATGATCAATGGCCACACAACCCCCATTTTGCCGAAAATAGCCATGAACGACCATTTTCAATAATACCAAAGGCTAACACGTACGAGTTTTTAACCAAGAAATGGTTTCCACCAGAAATCCAAGAATGTGATCTATGGCAAGGAAACATATGTGGTGAGGTGTATGAGCCTCTAGTCGATGATCAATGGCCACACAACCCCCATTTTTGTTGAAAATAGCCATGAATTACCATTTTCAAAAATACCGAAGGCTAACACATTCGGATTTTTGCCCAAGAAATGGTCTCCACCAGAAATCCAAGAATGTGATCTATGGCAAGGAAACATATGTGTAGTGAGGTGTATGAGCCTCTGGTCGAAGATCAATGGTCTCCACCAGAAATCCAAGAATGTGATCTATGGCAAGGAAACATATGTGGGGTGAGGTGTATGAGCCACTGGTCGATGATCAATGGCCACACAACCCCCATTTTGCCGAAAATAGCCATGAACGACCATTTTCAATAATACCGAAGGCTAACACGTACGAGTTTTTAACCAAGAAATGGTTTCCACCAGAAATCCAAGAATGTAATCTATGGCAAGGAAACATATGTGGGGTGAGGTGTACGAGCCTCTGGTCGATGATAAATGGCCACACAACCCCCATTTTTGATGAAAATAGCCATGAACGACCATTTTCAATAATATCGAAAGCTAACACCTACGGATTTTTGACCAACAAATGGTCTCCACCAGAAATCCAAGAATGTGATCTATGGCAAGGAAACATATGTGGGGTGAGGTGTATGAGCCTCTGGTCGACGATCAATGGCCACACAACCCTAATTTTTGTCGAAAATAGCCATGAACGACCATTTTCAATGACACTGAAGGCTAACACCTACGGATTTTTGACCAAGAAATGGTCTCCACCAGAAATCCAAGAATGTGATCTATGGCAAGGAAACATATGTGGGGTGAGGTGTACGAGCCTCTGGTCGAAGATCAATGGTCTCCACCAGAAATCCAAGAATGTGATCTATGGCAAGGAAACATATGTGGGGTGAGGTGTATGAGCCTCTGGTCGATGATCAATGGCCACACAACCCCCATTTTGCCGAAAATAGCCATGAATGACCATTTTCAATAATACCGAAGGCTAACACGTACGAGTTTTTAACCAAGAAATGGTTTCCACCAGAAATCCAAGAATGTAATCTATGGCAAGGAAACATATGTGGGGTGAGGTGTACGAGCCTCTGGTCGATGATCAATGGCCACACAACCCCCATTTTTTATGAAAATAGCCATGAGCGACCATTTTCAATAATACTAGAGGCTAACACCTACGGATTTTAGACCAAGAAATGGTCTCCACCAGAAATCCAAGAATGTGATCTATGGCAAGGAAACATATGTGGGGTGAGGTGTATGAGCCTCTAGTCGATGATCAATGGCCACACAACCCCCATTTTTTATGAAAATAGCCATGAGCGACCATTTTCAATAATACTAGAGGCTAAGACCTACGGATTTTTCTAGTATTATTGAAAATGGTCGCTCATGGTTATTTTCAAGGTTGCTCATGTCTATTTTCATAAAAAATGGGGGTAGTGTGGCCATTTATCATCGACTAGAGGCTCATAAACCTCACCCCACATATGTTTTCTTGCCATAGATCACATTCTTGGATTTCTGGTGGAGACCATTTCTTGGTCAAAAATCCGTACGTGTTAGCCTTTGGTATTTTTGAAAATGGTCATTCATGGCTTGGTCGATGATCAATGGCCACACAACCCCCATTTTTTATGAAAATAGCCAAGAGCGACCATTTTCAATAATACTAGAGGCTAAGACCTACGGATTTTTGACCAAGAAATGGTCTCCACCAGAAATCCAAGAATGTGATCTATGGCAAGGAAACATATGTGGGGTGAGGTGTATGAGCGTCTGGTCGATGATCAATGGCCACACAACCCCCATTTTTTATGAAAATAGCCATGAACGACCATTTTCAATAATACCGAAGGCTAACACCCACGATTTTTTGACCAAGAAATGGTCTCCACCAGAAAAACAAGAATGTGACCTATGGCAAGGAAACATATGTGGGGTGAGGTGTATGAGCCTCTGGTCGATGATCAATGGCCACACAACCCCCATTTTTGTCGAAAATAGCCATGAACGACCATCTTCAATAATACCGAAGGCTAACACCTACGGATTTTTGACCAAGAAATGGTCTCCACCAGAAATCCAAGAATGTGATCTATGGCAAGGAAACATATGTGGGGTGAGGTGTATGAGCCTCTGGTCGATGATCAATGGCCACACAACCCCCATTTTTGTCGAAAATAGCCATGAACGACCATTTTCAATAATATCGAAGGCTAACACCTACGGATTTTTGACCAAGAAATGGTCTCCACCAGAAATCCAAGAATGTGATCTACGACAAGGAAACATATGTGGGGTGAGGTGTATGAGCCTCTGGTCGACGATCAATGGCCACACAACCCCCATTTTGCCGAAAATAGCCATGAATGACCATTTTCAATGATACTGACGGCTAACACCTACGGATTTTTGACCAAGAAATGGTCTCCACCATAAATCCAATATTGTGATCTATGGCAAGAAAACATATGTGTAGTGAGGTGTATGAGCCTCTGGTTGAAGATAAATGGCCACACAACCCCCATTTTTGTCGAAAATAGCCATGAATAACCATTTTCAATAATACCGAAGGCTAACACAATCGGATTTTTGCCCAAGAAATGGTCTCCACCAGAAATCCAAGAATGTGTTCTGCGGCAAGAAATCATATGTGGGTGAGGTGTATGAGCCTCTGGTCGATGATCAATGGCCACAGAACCTCTATTTTGTAGAAAATAGCCATGAACGAAAATTTTCAATAATACCGTAGGCTAACACATACGGATTTTTGACCAAGAAATGGTCTCCACCAGAAATCCAAGAATGTGATCTACGACAAGGAAACATATGTGGGTGAGGTGTATGAGCCTCTGGTCGATGATCAATGGCCACACAACCCCCATTTTGTCGAAAATAGCCATGAACGACCACGACCATTTTCAATAATACTGAAGGCTAACACGTACGAATTTTTGACCAAGAAATGCTCTCCACTAGAAATCCAAGAATGTGATCTATGGCAAGGAAACATATGTGGGGTGAGGTGTACGAGCCTCGAGTTGATGATAAATGGCCACACAAACCCCATTTTTGATGCAAATAGCCATGTACGACCATTTTCAATAATACCGAAGGCTAACACCTACGGATTTTTGACCAACAAATGGTCTCCACCAGAAATCCAAGAATGTGGTCTATGGCAAGGAAACATATGTGGGGTGAGGTGTATGAGCCTTTGGTCGATGATCAATGGCCACACAACCCCCATTTTTGTCGAAAATAGCTATGAACGACCATTTTCAATAAAACCGAAGGCTAACACCTACGGATTTTTGACCAAGAAATGGTCTCCACCAGAAATCTAAGAATGTGATCTATAGCAAGAAAACGTATGTGGGGTGAAGTGTACGAGCCTCTAGTCAATGATAAATGGCCACACAACCCCCATTTTTGTCGAAAATAGTGATCAACGACCATTTTCAATAATACCGAAGGCTAACACGTACGAGTTTTTAACCAAGAAATGGCATGAATGACCATTTTCAATAATACCGAAGGCTAACACCTACGGATTTTTGACCAAGAAATGGTCTCCACCAGAAATCCAAGAATGTGATCTATGGCAAGGAAACATATGTGGGGTGAGGTGTACGAGCCTCTGGTCGATGATCAATGGCCACACAACCCCCATTTTGCCGAAAATAGCCATGAACGACCATTTTTAATAATACCGAAGGCTAACACGTACGAGTTTTTGACCAAGAAATGGTCTCCACCAGAAATCCAAGAATGTGATCTATGGCAAGGAAACATATGTGGGGTGAGGTTTATGAGCCTCTAGTCGATGATAAATGGCCACACAACCCCCATTTTTTATGAAAATAGCCATGAGCGACCTTGAAAATAGCCATGAGCGACCATTTTCAATAATACCGAAGGCTAACAGGTACGGATTTTTGACCAAGAAATGGTTTCCACCAGAAATCCAAGAATGTAATCTATGGCAAGGAAACATATGTGGGGTGAGGTTTATGAGCCTCTAGTCGATGATAAATGGCCACACAACCCCCATTTTTTATGAAAATAGCCATGAGCGACCTTGAAAATAGCCATGAGCGACCATTTTCAATAATACTAGAGGCTAACACCTACGGATTTTTGACCAAGAAATGGTCTCCACCAGAAATCCAAGAATGTGATCTATGGCAAGGAAACATATGTGGGGTGAGGTGTACGAGCCTCTGGTCGATGATCAATGGCCACACAACCCCCATTTTGCCGAAAATAGCCATGAACGACCATTTTCAATAATACCGAAGGCTAACACGTACGAGTTTTTGACCAAGAAATGGTCTCCACCAGAAATCCAAGAATGTGATCTATGGCAAGGAAACATATGTGGGGTGAGGTTTATGAGCCTCTAGTCGATGATAAATGGCCACACAACCCCCATTTTTTATGAAAATAGCCATGAGCGACCTTGAAAATAGCCATGAGCGACCATTTTCAATAATACTAGAGGCTAACACCTACGGATTTTAGACCAAGAAATGGTCTCCACTAGAAATCCAAGAATGTGATCTATGGCAAGGAAACATATGTGGGGTGAGGTGTATGAGCGTCTGGTCGATGATCAATGGCCACACAACCCCCATTTTGCCGAAAATAGCCATGAATGACCATTTTCAATAATACCGAAGGCTAACACGTACGAGTTTTTAACCAAGAAATGGTCTCCACCAGAAATCCAAGAATGTGATCTATGGAAAGGAAACATATGTGGGTGAGGTGTATGAGCCTCTGGTCGATGATCAATGGCCACACAACCCCCATTTTGTCGAAAATAGCCATGAACGACCACGACCATTTTCAATAATACTGAAGGCTAACACGTACGAATTTTTGACCAAGAAATGCTCTCCACTAGAAATCCAAGAATGTGATCTATGGCAAGGAAACATATGTGGGGTGAGGTGTACGAGCCTCTGGTTGATGATAAATGGCCACACAAACCCCATTTTTGATGCAAATATCCATGTACGACCATTTTCAATAATACCGAAGGCTAACACCTACGGATTTTTGACCAACAAATGGTCTCCACCAGAAATCCAAGAATGTGGTCTATGGCAAGGAAACATATGTGGGGTGAGGTGTATGAGCCTTTGGTCGATGATCAATGGCCACACAACCCCCATTTTTGTCGAAAATAGCTATGAACGACCATTTTCAATAATACCGAAGGCTAACACCTACGGATTTTTGACCAAGAAATGGTCTCCACCAGAAATCTAAGAATGTGATCTATAGCAAGAAAACGTATGTGGGGTGAAGTGTACGAGCCTCTAGTCAATGATAAATGGCCACACAACCCCCATTTTTGTCGAAAATAGTGATCAACGACCATTTTCAATAATACCGAAGGCTAACACGTACGAGTTTTTAACCAAGAAATGGCATGAATGACCATTTTCAATAATACCGAAGGCTAACACCTACGGATTTTTGACCAAGAAATGGTCTCCACCAGAAATCCAAGAATGTGATCTATGGCAAGGAAACATATGTGGGGTGAGGTGTACGAGCCTCTGGTCGATGATCAATGGCCACACAACCCCCATTTTGCCGAAAATAGCCATGAACGACCATTTTTAATAATACCGAAGGCTAACACGTACGAGTTTTTGACCAAGAAATGGTCTCCACCAGAAATCCAAGAATGTGATCTATGGCAAGGAAACATATGTGGGGTGAGGTTTATGAGCCTCTAGTCGATGATAAATGGCCACACAACCCCCATTTTTATGAAAATAGCCATGAGCGACCTTGAAAATAGCCATGAGCGACCATTTTCAATAATACCGAAGGCTAACACGTACGGATTTTTGACCAAGAAATGGTTTCCACCAGAAATCCAAGAATGTAATCTATGGCAAGGAAACATATGTGGGGTGAGGTTTATGAGCCTCTAGTCGATGATAAATGGCCACACAACCCCCATTTTTTATGAAAATAGCCATGAGCGACCTTGAAAATAGCCATGAGCGACCATTTTCAATAATACTAGAGGCTAACACCTACGGATTTTTGACCAAGAAATGGTCTCCACCAGAAATCCAAGAATGTGATCTATGGCAAGGAAACATATGTGGGGTGAGGTGTACGAGCCTCTGGTCGATGATCAATGGCCACAGAACCCCCATTTTGCCGAAAATAGCCATGAACGACCATTTTCAATAATACCGAAGGCTAACACGTACGAGTTTTTGACCAAGAAATGGTCTCCACCAGAAATCCAAGAATGTGATCTATGGCAAGGAAACATATGTGGGGTGAGGTTTATGAGCCTCTAGTCGATGATAAATGGCCACACAACCCCCATTTTTTATGAAAATAGCCATGAGCGACCTTGAAAATAGCCATGAGCGACCATTTTCAATAATACTAGAGGCTAACACCTACGGATTTTAGACCAAGAAATGGTCTCCACTAGAAATCCAAGAATGTGATCTATGGCAAGGAAACATATGTGGGGTGAGGTGTATGAGCGTCTGGTCGATGATCAATGGCCACACAACCCCCATTTTGCCGAAAATAGCCATGAATGACCATTTTCAATAATACCGAAGGCTAACACGTACGAGTTTTTAACCAAGAAATGGTCTCCACCAGAAATCCAAGAATGTGATCTATGGAAAGGAAACATATGTGGGTGAGGTGTATGAGCCTCTGGTCGATGATCAATGGCCACACAACCCCCATTTTGTCGAAAATAGCCATGAACGACCACGACCATTTTCAATAATACTGAAGGCTAACACGTACGAATTTTTGACCAAGAAATGCTCTCCACTAGAAATCCAAGAATGTGATCTATGGCAAGGAAACATATGTGGGGTGAGGTGTACGAGCCTCTGGTTGATGATAAATGGCCACACAAACCCCATTTTTGATGCAAATATCCATGTACGACCATTTTCAATAATACCGAAGGCTAACACCTACGGATTTTTGACCAACAAATGGTCTCCACCAGAAATCCAAGAATGTGGTCTATGGCAAGGAAACATATGTGGGGTGAGGTGTATGAGCCTTTGGTCGATGATCAATGGCCACACAACCCCCATTTTTGTCGAAAATAGCTATGAACGACCATTTTCAATAATACCGAAGGCTAACACCTACGGATTTTTGACCAAGAAATGGTCTCCACCAGAAATCTAAGAATGTGATCTATAGCAAGAAAACGTATGTGGGGTGAAGTGTACGAGCCTCTAGTCAATGATAAATGGCCACACAACCCCCATTTTTGTCGAAAATAGTGATCAACGACCATTTTCAATAATACCGAAGGCTAACACGTACGAGTTTTTAACCAAGAAATGGCATGAATGACCATTTTCAATAATACCGAAGGCTAACACCTACGGATTTTTGACCAAGAAATGGTCTCCACCAGAAATCCAAGAATGTGATCTATGGCAAGGAAACATATGTGGGGTGAGGTGTACGAGCCTCTGGTCGATGATCAATGGCCACACAACCCCCATTTTGCCGAAAATAGCCATGAACGACCATTTTTAATAATACCGAAGGCTAACACGTACGAGTTTTTGACCAAGAAATGGTCTCCACCAGAAATCCAAGAATGTGATCTATGGCAAGGAAACATATGTGGGGTGAGGTTTATGAGCCTCTAGTCGATGATAAATGGCCACACAACCCCCATTTTTATGAAAATAGCCATGAGCGACCTTGAAAATAGCCATGAGCGACCATTTTCAATAATACCGAAGGCTAACACGTACGGATTTTTGACCAAGAAATGGTTTCCACCAGAAATCCAAGAATGTAATCTATGGCAAGGAAACATATGTGGGGTGAGGTTTATGAGCCTCTAGTCGATGATAAATGGCCACACAACCCCCATTTTTTATGAAAATAGCCATGAGCGACCTTGAAAATAGCCATGAGCGACCATTTTCAATAATACTAGAGGCTAACACCTACGGATTTTTGACCAAGAAATGGTCTCCACCAGAAATCCAAGAATGTGATCTATGGCAAGGAAACATATGTGGGGTGAGGTGTACGAGCCTCTGGTCGATGATCAATGGCCACAGAACCCCCATTTTGCCGAAAATAGCCATGAACGACCATTTTCAATAATACCGAAGGCTAACACGTACGAGTTTTTGACCAAGAAATGGTCTCCACCAGAAATCCAAGAATGTGATCTATGGCAAGGAAACATATGTGGGGTGAGGTTTATGAGCCTCTAGTCGATGATAAATGGCCACACAACCCCCATTTTTTATGAAAATAGCCATGAGCGACCTTGAAAATAGCCATGAGCGACCATTTTCAATAATACTAGAGGCTAACACCTACGGATTTTAGACCAAGAAATGGTCTCCACTAGAAATCCAAGAATGTGATCTATGGCAAGGAAACATATGTGGGGTGAGGTGTATGAGCGTCTGGTCGATGATCAATGGCCACACAACCCCCATTTTGCCGAAAATAGCCATGAATGACCATTTTCAATAATACCGAAGGCTAACACGTACGAGTTTTTAACCAAGAAATGGTCTCCACCAGAAATCCAAGAATGTGATCTATGGAAAGGAAACATATGTGGGTGAGGTGTATGAGCCTCTGGTCGATGATCAATGGCCACACAACCCCCATTTTGTCGAAAATAGCCATGAACGACCACGACCATTTTCAATAATACTGAAGGCTAACACGTACGAATTTTTGACCAAGAAATGCTCTCCACTAGAAATCCAAGAATGTGATCTATGGCAAGGAAACATATGTGGGGTGAGGTGTACGAGCCTCTGGTTGATGATAAATGGCCACACAAACCCCATTTTTGATGCAAATATCCATGTACGACCATTTTCAATAATACCGAAGGCTAACACCTACAGATTTTTGACCAACAAATGGTCTCCACCAGAAATCCAAGAATGTGGTCTATGGCAAGGAAACATATGTGGGGTGAGGTGTATGAGCCTTTGGTCGATGATCAATGGCCACACAACCCCCATTTTTGTCGAAAATAGCTATGAACGACCATTTTCAATAATACCGAAGGCTAACACCTACGGATTTTTGACCAAGAAATGGTCTCCACCAGAAATCTAAGAATGTGATCTATAGCAAGAAAACGTATGTGGGGTGAAGTGTACGAGCCTCTAGTCAATGATAAATGGCCACACAACCCCCATTTTTGTCGAAAATAGTGATCAACGACCATTTTCAATAATACCGCAGGCTAACACGTACGAGTTTTTAACCAAGAAATGGCATGAATGACCATTTTCAATAATACCGAAGGCTAACACCTACGGATTTTTGACCAAGAAATGGTCTCCACCAGAAATCCAAGAATGTGATCTATGGCAAGGAAACATATGTGGGGTGAGGTGTACGAGCCTCTGGTCGATGATCAATGGCCACACAACCCCCATTTTGCCGAAAATAGCCATGAACGACCATTTTTAATAATACCGAAGGCTAACACGTACGAGTTTTTGACCAAGAAATGGTCTCCACCAGAAATCCAAGAATGTGATCTATGGCAAGGAAACATATGTGGGGTGAGGTTTATGAGCCTCTAGTCGATGATAAATGGCCACACAACCCCCATTTTTTATGAAAATAGCCATGAGCGACCTTGAAAATAGCCATGAGCGACCATTTTCAATAATACCGAAGGCTAACACGTACGGATTTTTGACCGAGAAATGGTTTCCACCAGAAATCCAAGAATGTAATCTATGGCAAGGAAACATATGTGGGGTGAGGTTTATGAGCCTCTAGTCGATGATAAATGGCCACACAACCCCCATTTTTTATGAAAATAGCCATGAGCGACCTTGAAAATAGCCATGAGCGACCATTTTCAATAATACTAGAGGCTAACACCTACGGATTTTTGACCAAGAAATGGTCTCCACCAGAAATCCAAGAATGTGATCTATGGCAAGGAAACATATGTGGGGTGAGGTGTACGAGCCTCTGGTCGATGATCAATGGCCACAGAACCCCCATTTTGCCGAAAATAGCCATGAACGACCATTTTCAATAATACCGAAGGCTAACACGTACGAGTTTTTGACCAAGAAATGGTCTCCACCAGAAATCCAAGAATGTGATCTATGGCAAGGAAACATATGTGGGGTGAGGTTTATGAGCCTCTAGTCGATGATAAATGGCCACACAACCCCCATTTTTTATGAAAATAGCCATGAGCGACCTTGAAAATAGCCATGAGCGACCATTTTCAATAATACTAGAGGCTAACACCTACGGATTTTAGACCAAGAAATGGTCTCCACCAGAAATCCAAGAATGTGATCTATGGCAAGGAAACATATGTGGGGTGAGGTGTATGAGCGTCTGGTCGATGATCAATGGCCACACAACCCCCATTTTGCAGAAAATAGCCATGAATGACCATTTTCAATAATACCGAAGGCTAACACGTACGAGTTTTTAACCAAGAAATGGTCTCCACCAGAAATCCAAGAATGTGATCTATGGAAAGGAAACATATGTGGGGTGAGGTGTACGAGCCTCTGGTTAATGATCAATGGCCACAGAACCCCCATTTTGCCGAAAATAGCCATGAACGACCATTTTCAATAATACCGAAGTATGTGGGGTGAGGTGTATGAGCCTCTGGTCGACGATCAATGGCCACACAACCCCCATTTTGCCGAAAATAGCCATGAATGACCATTTTCAATAATACTAGAGGCTAAGACCTACGGATTTTAGACCAAGAAATGGTCTCCACCAGAAATCCAATAATGTGATCTATGGCAAGGAAACATATGTGGGGTGAGGTGTATGAGCATCTGGTCGATGATCAATGGCCACACAACCCCCATTTTTGTCGAAAATAGCCATGAACGACCCTTTTCAAAAATATCGAAGGCTAACACCTACGGATTTTTGACCAAGAAATGGTCTCCACCAGAAATCCAAGAATGTGATCTATGGCAAGGAAACATATGTGGGGTGAGGTGTATGAGCCTCTGGTCGACGATCAATGGCCACACAACCCTAATTTTTGTCGAAAATAGCCATGAACGACCATTTTCAATGACACTGAAGGCTAACACCTACGGATTTTTGACCAAGAAATGGTCTCCACCAGAAATCCAAGAATGTGATCTATGGCAAGGAAACATATGTGGAGACCATTTCTTCGGTACTATCGATGATAAATGGCCACACAACCCCCATTTTTTATGAAAATAGCCATGAGCGACCTTGAAAATAGCCATGAGCGACCATTTTCAATAATACTAGAGGCTAACACCTACGGATTTTAGACCAAGAAATGGTCTCCTCATCGACCAGAGGCTCATACCCCTCACCCCACATATGTTTGCTTGTCGTAGATCACATTCTTGGATTTCTGGTGGAGACCATTTCTTGGTCAAAAATCCGTAGGTGTTAGCCTTCGGTATTATTGAAAATGGTCGTTCATGGCTATTTTCGGCAAAAATGGGGGTTGTGTGGCCATTGATCATCGACCAGAGGCTAATACACCTCACCCCACATATGTTTCCTTGCCATAGATCACATTCTTGGATTTCTGGTGGAGACCATTTCTTGGTCAAAAATCCGTAGGTGTTAGCCTTCGGTATTATTGAAAATGGTCATTCATGGCTATTTTCGACAAAAATGGGGGTTGTGTGGCCATTGATCATCGACCAGAGGCTCATACACCTCACCCCACATATGTTTCCTTGCCATAGATCACATTCTTGGATTTCTGGTGGAGACCATTTCTTGGTCAAAAATCCGTAGGTCTTAGCCTCTAATATTATTGAAAATGGTCGCTCATGGCTATTTTCATAAAAAATGGGGGTTGTGTGGCCATTTATCATCGACTAGAGGCTCATAAACCTCACCCCACATATGTTTCCTTGCCATAGATTACATTCTTGGATTTCTGGTGGAGACCATTTCTTGGTTAAAAATCCGTAGGTGTTAGCCTTCAGCCTCTGGTCGATGATCAATGGCCACACAACCCCCATTTTTGTCGAAAATAGCCATGAGCAACCATTTTCAATAATACCGAAGGCTAACACCTACGGATTTTTGACCAAGAAATGGTCTCCACCAGAAATCCAAGAATGTGATCTATGGCAAGGAAACATATGTGGGGTGAGGTGTATGAGCGTCCGGTCGATGATCAATGGCCACACAACCCCCATTTTTGTCGAAAATAGCCATGAACGACCATTTTCAATAATACCGAAGGCTAACACCTACGGATTTTTGACCAAGAAATGGTCTCCACCAGAAATCCAAGAATGTGATCTATGGCAAGGAATCATATGTGGGGTGAGGTGTATGAGCGTCTGGTCGATGATCAATGGCCACACAACCCCCATTTTTGTCGAAAATAGCCATGAACGACCATTTTCAATAATATCGAAGGCTAACACCTACGGATTTTTGACCAAGAAATGATCTCCACCAGAAATCCAAGAATGTGATCTACGACAAGGAAACATATGTCGGGTGAGGTGTATGAGCCTCTGGTCGACGATCAATGGCCACACAACCCCCATTTTGCCGAAAATAGCCATGAATGACCATTTTCAATAATACCGAAGGCTAACACGTACGAGTTCTTAACCAAGAAATGGTTTCCACCAGAATCCAAGAATGTAATCTATGGCAAGGAAACATATGTGGGGTGAGTTTTATGAGCCTCTAGTCGATGATAAATGGCCACACAACCCCCATTTTTGATGAAAATAGCCATGAACGACCATTTTCAATAATATCGAAGGCTAACACCTACGGATTTTTTACCAAGAAATGGTCTCCACCAGAAATCCAAGAATGTGATCTATGGCAAGGAAACATATGTGGGGTGAGGTGTATGAGCCTCTGGTCGATGATCAATGGCCACACAACCCCCATTTTTGTCGAAAATAGCCATGAATGACCATTTTCAATAATACCGAAGGCTAACACGTACGAGTTTTTAACCAAGAAATGGTCTCCACCAGAAATCCAAGAATGTAATCTATTGAAAATGGTTGTTCATGGCTATTTTCGACAAAAATGGGGGTTGTGTGGCCATTGATCATCGACCAAAGGCTCATACACCTCACCCCACATATGTTTCCTTGCCATAGACCACATTCTTGGATTTCTGGTGGAGACCATTTGTTGGTCAAAAATCTGTAGGTGTTAGCTTTCGATATTATTGAAAATGGTCGTTCATGGCTATTTTCGACAAAAATGGGGGTTGTGTGGCCATTGATCATCGACCAGAGGCTCATACACCTCACCCCACATATGTTTCCTTGCCCTAGATCACATTCTTGGATTTCTGGTGGAGACCATTTCTTGGTAAAAAATCCGTAGGTGTTAGCCTTCGGTATTATTGAAAATGGTCGTTCATGGCTATTTTCGACAAAAATGGGGGTTGTGTGGCCATTGATCATCGACCAGACGCTCATACACCTCACCCCACATATGTTTCCTTGCCATAGATCACATTCTTGGATTTCTGGTGGAGACCATTTCTTGGTCTAAAATCCGTAGGTGTTAGCCTCTAGTATTATTGAAAATGGTCGCTCATGGCTATTTTCAAGGTCGCTCATGGCTATTTTCATAAAAAATGGGGGTTGTGTGGCCATTTATCATCGATAGTACCGAAGAAATGGTCTCCACATATGTTTCCTTGCCATAGATTACATTCTTGGATTTCTGGTGGAGACCATTTCTTGGTCAAAAATCCGTAGGTGTTAGCATTCAGTGTCATTGAAAATGGTCGTTCATGGCTATTTTCGACAAAAATTAGGGTTGTGTGGCCATTGATCGTCGACCAGAGGCTCATACACCTCACCCCACATATGTTTCCTTGCCATAGATCACATTCTTGGATTTCTGGTGGAGATCATTTCTTGGTCAAAAATCCGTAGGTGTTAGCCTTCGGTATTATTGAAAATGGTCGTTCATGGCTATTTTCGACAAAAATGGGGGTTGTGTGGCCATTGATCATCGACCAGACGCTCATACACCTCACCCCACATATGTTTCCTTGCCATAGATCACATTCTTGGATTTCTGGTGGAGATCATTTCTTGGTCAAAAATCCGTAGGTGTTAGCCTTCGGTATTATTGAAAATGGTCGTTCATGGCTATTTTCGACAAAAAAGGGGGTTGTGTGGCCATTGATCATCGACCAGACGCTCATACACCTCACCCCACATATGTTTCCTTGCCATAGATCACATTCTTGGATTTCTGGTGGAGATCATTTCTTGGTCAAAAATCCGTAGGTGTTAGCCTTCGGTATTATTGAAAATGGTCGTTCATGGCTATTTTCGACAAAAATGGGGGTTGTGTGGCCATTGATCATCGACCAGACGCTCATACACCTCACCCCACATATGTTTCCTTGCCATAGATCACATTCTTGGATTTCTGGTGGAGACCATTTCTTGGTCAAAAATCCGTAGGTCTTAGCCTCTAATATTATTGAAAATGGTCGCTCATGGCTATTTTCATAAAAAATGGGGGTTGTGTGGCCATTTATCATCGATAGTACCGAAGAAATGGTCTCCACATATGTTTCCTTGCCATAGATCACATTCTTCGATTTCTGGTGGAGACCATTTCTTGGTCAAAAATCCGTAGGTGTTAGCCTTCAGTGTCATTGAAAATGGTCGTTCATGGCTATTTTCGACAAAAATTAGGGTTGTGTGGCCATTGATCGTCGACCAGAGGCTCATACACCTCACCCCACATATGTTTCCTTGCCATAGATCACATTCTTGGATTTCTGGTGGAGACCATTTCTTGGTCAAAAATCCGTAGGTGTTAGCCTTCGGTATTTTTGAAAATGGTCGTTCATGGCTATTTTCGACAAAAACGGGGGTTGTGTGGCCATTTATCATTGACTAGAGGCTCATACACCTCACCCCACATATGTTTCCTTGCCATAGATCACATTCTTGGATTTCTAGTGGAGACCATTTCTTGGTCAAAAATCCGTAGGTGTTAGCCTTCAGTATTATTGAAAATGGTCGTTCATGGCTATTTTCGACAAAAATGGGGGTTGTGTGGCCATTGATCATCGACCAGACGCTCATACACCTCACCCCACATATGTTTCCTTGCCATAGATCACATTCTTGGATTTCTGGTGGAGACCATTTCTTGGTCTAAAATCCGTAGGTGTTAGCCTCTAGTATTATTGCAAATGGTCGCTCATGGCTATTTTCAAGGTCGCTCATGGCTATTTTCATAAAAAATGGGGGTTGTGTGGCCATTTAGCATCGATAGTACCGAAGAAATGGTCTCCACATATGTTTCCTTTCCATAGATCACAATCTTGGATTTCTGGTGGAGACCATTTCTTGGTCAAAAATCCGTAGGTGTTAGCATTCAGTGTCATTGAAAATGGTCGTTCATGGCTATTTTCGACAAAAATTAGGGTTGTGTGGCCATTGATCGTCGACCAGAGGCTCATACACCTCACCCAACATATGTTTCCTTGCCATAGATCACATTCTTGGATTTCTGGTGGAGATCATTTCTTGGTCAAAAATCCGTAGGTGTTAGCCTTCGGTATTATTGAAAATGGTCGTTCATGGCTATTTTCGACAAAAATGGGGGTTGTGTGGCCATTGATCATCGACCAGACGCTCATACACCTCACCCCACATATGTTTCCTTGCCATAGATCACATTCTTGGATTTCTGGTGGAGATCATTTCTTGGTCAAAAATTCGTAGGTGTTAGCCTTCGGTATTATTGAAAATGGTCGTTCATGGCTATTTTCGACAAAAATGGGGGTTGTGTGGCCATTGATCATCGACCAGACGCTCATACACCTCACCCCACATATGTTTCCTTGCCATAGATCACATTCTTGGATTCCTGGTGGAGATCATTTCTTGGTCAAAAATCCGTAGGTGTTAGCCTTCGGTATTATTGAAAATGGTCGTTCATGGCTATTTTCGACAAAAATGGGGGTTGTGTGGCCATTGATCATCGACCAGACGCTCATACACCTCACTCCACATATGTTTCCTTGCCATAGATCACATTCTTGGATTTCTGGTGGAGACCATTTCTTGGTCAAAAATCCGTAGGTCTTAGCCTCTAATATTATTGAAAATGGTCGCTCATGGCTATTTTCATAAAAAATGGGGGTTGTGTGGCCATTTATCATCAATAGTACCGAAGAAATGGTCTCCACATATGTTTCCTTGCCATAGATCACATTCTTGGATTTCTGGTGGAGACCATTTCTTGGTCAAAAATCCGTAGGTGTTAGCCTTCAGTGTCATTGAAAATGGTCGTTCATGGCTATTTTCGACAAAAATTAGGGTTGTGTGGCCATTGATCGTCGACCAGAGGCTCATACACCTCACCCCACATATGTTTCCTTGCCATAGATCACATTCTTGGATTTCTGGTGGAGACCATTTCTTGGTCAAAAATCCGTAGGTGTTAGCCTTCGGTATTTTTGAAAATGGTCGTTCATGGCTATTTTCGACAAAAATGGGGGTTGTGTGGCCATTTATCATCGACTAGAGGCTCATACACCTCACCCCACATATGTTTCCTTGCCATAGATCACATTCTTGGATTTCTGGTGGAGACCATTTCTTGGTCAAAAATCCGTAGGTGTTAGCCTTCAGTATTATTGAAAATGGTCGTTCATGGCTATTTTCGACAAAAATGGGGGTTGTGTGGCCATTGATCATCGACCAGACGCTCATACACCTCACCCCACATATGTTTCCTTGCCATAGATGACATTCTTGGATTTCTCGTGGAGACCATTCTTGGTCAAAAATCCGTAGGTGTTAGCCTTCGGTATTATTGAAAATGGTCGTTCATGGCTATTTTCGACAAAAATGGGGGTTGTGTGGCCATTTATCATCTACTAGAGGCTCATAAACCTCACCCCACATATGTTTCCTTGCCATAGATCACATTCTTGGATTTCTGGTGGAGACCATTTCTTGGTCTAAAATCCGTAGGTGTTAGCCTTCGGTATTATTGAAAATGGTCGTTCATGGCTATTTTCAACAAAATGGGGGTTGTGTGGCAATTGATCATCGACCAGACGCTCATACACCCATTTTTTATGAAAATAGCCATGAGCGACCTTGAAAATAGCCATGAGCGACCATTTTCAATAATACTAGAGGCTAACACCTACGGATTTTAGACCAAGAAATGGTCTCCACCAGAAATCCAAGAATGTGATCTATGGCAAGGAAACATATGTGGGGTGAGGTGTACGAGCCTCTGGTCGATGATCAATGGCCACACAACCCCCATTTTGCCGAAAATAGCCATGAACGACCATTTTCAATAATACCGAAGGCTAACACGTACGAGTTTTTAACCAAGATATGGTCTCCACCAGAAATCCAAGAATGTGATCTATGGCAAGGAAACATATGTGGGGTGAGGTGTATGAGCCTCTGGTCGATGATCAATGGCCACACAACCCCCATTTTTGTCGAAAATAGCCATGAACGACCATTTTCAATAATACCGAAGGCTAACACCTACGGATTTTTGACCAAGAAATGGTCTCCGCCAGAAATCCAAGAATGTGATCTATGGCAAGGAAACATATGTGGGGTGAGGTGTATGAGCCTCTAGTCGATGATAAATGGCCACACAACCCCCATTTTTGTCGAAAATAGCCATGAACGACCATTTTCAAAAATACCGAAGGCTAACACCTACGGATTTTTGACCAAGAAATGGTCTCCACCAGAAATCCAAGAATGTGATCTATGGCAAGGAAACATATGTGGGGTGAGGTGTATGAGCCTCTGGTCGATGATCAATGGCCACACAACCCTAATTTTTGTCGAAAATAGCCATGAACGACCATTTTCAATGACACTGAAGGCTAACACCTACGGATTTTTGACCAAGAAATGGTCTCCACCAGAAATCCAAGAATGTGATCTATGGCAAGGAAACATATGTGGGGTGAGGTGTATGAGCCTCTAGTCGATGATAAATGGCCACACAACCCCCATTTTTTATGAAAATAGCCATGAGCGACCTTGAAAATAGCCATGAGCGACCATTTTCAATAATACTAGAGGCTAACACCTACGGATTTTAGACCAAGAAATGGTCTCCACCAGAAATCCAAGAATGTGATCTATGGTATTGTAAATGGTCATTCTATGGCAAGGAAACATATGTGGGGTGAGGTGTACGAGCCTCTGGTCGATGATAAATGGCCACACAACCCCCATTTTGCCGAAAATAGCCATGAATGACCATTTTCAATAATACCGAAGGCTAACACCTACGGATTTTTGACCAAGAAATGGGGGTTGTGTGGCCTTTGATTATCGACCAGACGCTCATACACCTCACCCCACATATGTTTCCTTGCCATAGATCACATTCTTGGATTTCTGGTGGAGACCATTTCTTGGTCAAAAATGCGTAGGTGTTAGCCTTCGGTATTATTGTAAATGGTCATTCATGGCTATTTTCGACAAAAATGGGGGTTGTGTGGCCATTGATCATCGACCAGAGGCTCATACACCTCACCCCACATATGTTTCCTTGCCATAGATCACATTCTTGATTTCTGGTGGAGACCATTTCTTGGTCAAAAATCTGTAGGTCTTAGCCTCTAATATTATTGAAAATGGTCGCTCATGGCTATTTTCATAAAAAAATGGGGGTTGTGTGGCCATTTATCATCGACTAGAGGCTCATAAATCTCACCCCACATATGTTTCCTTGCCATAGATCACATTCTTGGATTTCTGGTGGAGACCATTTCTTGGTCAAAAATCCGTAGGTGTTAGCCTTCGGTATTATTGAAAATGGTCGTTCATGGCTATTTTCGACAAAAATGGGGGTTGTGTGGCCATTGATCATCGACCAGACGCTCATACACCTCACCCCACATATGTTTCCTTGCCATAGATCACATTCTTGGATTTCTGGTGGAGACCATTTCTTGGTCTAAAATCCGTAGGTGTTAACCTCTAGTATTATTGAAAATGGTCGCTCATGGCTATTTTCAAGGTCGCTCATGGCTATTTTCATAAAAATGGGGGTTGTGTGGCCATTGATCATACACCAGAGCCTCGTACACCTCACCCCACATATGTTTCCTTGCCATAGGTCACATTCTTGTTTTTCTGGTGGAGACCATTTCTTGGTCAAAAAATCGTAGGTGTTAGCCTTCGGTGTTATTGAAAATGGTCGTTCATGGCTATTTTCATAAAAAATGGGGGTTGTGTGGCCATTGATCATTGACCAGACGCTCATACACCTCACCCCACATATGTTTCCTTGCCATAGATCACATTCTTGGATTTCTGGTGGAGACCATTTCTTGGTCAAAAATCCGTAGGTGTTAGCCTTCGGTATTATTGAAAATGGTCGTTCATGGCTATTTTCGACAAAAATGGGGGTTGTGTGGCCATTGATCTTCGACCAGAGGCTCATACACCTCACCCCACATATGTTTCCTTGCCATAGATCACATTCTTGGATTTCTGGTGGAGACCATTTCTTGGTCAAAAATCCGTAGGTGTTAGCCTTCGATATTATTGAAAATGGTCGTTCATGGCTATTTTCGACAAAAATGGGGGTTGTGTGGCCATTGATCATCGACTAGAGGCTCGTACACCTCACTACACATATCTTTCCTTGCCATAGATCACATTCTTGGATTTCTGGTGGAGACCATTTCTTGGTTAAAAACTCGTACGTGTTAGCCTTCGGTATTATTGAAAATGGTCGTTCATGGCTATTTTCGGCAAAATGGGGGTTCTGTGGCCATTGATCATCGACCAGAGGATCGTACACCTCACCCCACATATGTTGCCTTGCCATAGATCACATTCTTGGATTTCTGGTGGAGACCATTTCTTGGTCAAAAATCCGTAGGTGTTAGCCTTAGGTATTTTTGAAAATGGTCGTTCATGGCTATTTTCATAAAAAATGGGGGTTGTGTGGCCATTGATCGTCGACCAGAGGCTCGTACACCTCACCCCACATATGTTTCCTTGCCATAGATCACATTCTTGGATTTCTGGTGGAGACCATTTCTTGGTCAAAAATCCGTACGTGTTAGCCTCTAGTATTATTGAAAATGGTCGCTCATGGCTATTTTCAAGGTCGCTCATGGCTATTTTCATAAAAATGGGGGTTGTGTGGCCATTGATCATCGACCAGAGGCTCATACACCTCACCCCACATATGTTTCCTTGCCATAGATCACATTCTTGGATTTCTGGTGGAGACCATTTCTTGGTCAAAAATCCATAGGTGTTAGCCTTCGGTATTATTGTAAATGGTCATTCATGGCTATTTTCGACAAAAATGGGGGTTGTGTGGCCATTGATCATCGACTAGAGGCTCATAAATCTCACCCCACATATGTTTCCTTGCCATAGATTACATTCTTGGATTTCTGGTGGAAACCATTTCTTGGTTAAAAACTCGTACGTGTTAGCCTTCGGTATTATTGAAAATGGTCGTTCATGGCTATTTTCAAGGTCGCTCATGGCTATTTTCATAAAAAATGGGTGTATGAGCGTCTGGTCGATGATCAATTGCCACACAACCCCCATTTTGTCGAAAATAGCCATGAACGACCATTTTCAATAATACCGAAGGCTAACACGTACGAGTTTTTAACCAAGAAATGGTTTCCACCAGAAATCCAAGAATGTAATCTATGGCAAGGAAACATATGTGGGCTGAGATTTATGAGCCTCTAGTCGATGATAAATGGCCACACAACCCCCATTTTTGTCGAAAATAGCCATGAACGACCATTTTCAATAATACCGAAGGCTAACACCTACGAATTTTTGACCAAGAATGGTCTCCACGAGAAATCCAAGAATGTGATCTATGGCAAGGAAACATATGTGGGGTGAGGTGTATGAGCCTCTGGTCGATGATCAATGGCCACACAACCCCCATTTTTTATGAAAATAGCCATGAGCGACCTTGAAAATAGCCATGAGCGACCATTTTCAATAATACTAGAGGCTAACACGTACGGATTTATGACCAAGAAATGGTCTCCACCAGAAATCCAAGAATGTGATCTATGGCAAGGAAACATATGTGGGGTGAGGTGTATGAGCCTCTAGTCGATGATCAATGGCCACACAACACCCATTTTTTATGAAAATAGCCATGAACTACCATTTTCAAAAATACCAAAGGCTAACACCTACGGATTTTTGACCAAGAAATGGTCTCCACCAGAAATCCAAGAATGTGATCTATGGCAAGGAAACATATGTGGGGTGAGGTGTACGAGCCTCTGGTCGATGATCAATGGCCACAGAACCCCCATTTTGCCGAAAATAGCCATGAACGACCATTTTCAATAATACCGAAGGCTAACACATACGAGTTTTTAACCAAAAAATGGTCTCCACCAGAAATCCAAGAATGTGATCAATGGCAAGGAAACATATGTGTAGTGAGGTGTACGAGCCTCTTGTCGATGATCAATGGCCACACAACCCCCATTTTTGTCGAAAATAGCCATGAACGACCATTTTCAATAATATCGAAGGCTAACACCTACGGATTTTTGACCAAGAAATGGTCTCCACCAGAAATCCAAGAATGTGATCTATGGCAAGGAAACATATGTGGGGTGAGGTGTATGAGCGTCTGGTCGATGATCAATGGCCACACAACCCCCATTTTTGTCAAAAATAGCCATGAACGACCATTTTCAATAATATTAGAGGCTAAGACCTACAGATTTTTTACCAAGATTGCCATAGATCACATTCTTGGATTTCTGGTGGAGACCATTTCTTGGTCTAAAATCCGTAGGTGTTAGCCTCTAGTATTATTGAAAATGGTCGCTCATGGCTATTTTCAAGGTCGCTCAAGGCTATTTTCATAAAAAATGGGGGTTGTGTGGCCACCTCACTACACATATGTGGGGTGAGGTGTACGAGCCTCTGGTCGATGATCAATGGCCACACACCCCCCATTTTGCCGAAAATAGCCATGAATGACCATTTTCAATAATACCGAAGGCTAACACCTACGGATTTTTGACCAAGAAATGGTTTCCACCAGAAATCCAAGAATGTGATCTATGGCAAGGAAACATATGTGGGGTGAGGTGTATGAGCCTCTGGTCGATGATCAATGGCCACACAACCCCCATTTTTGTCGAAAATAGCCATGAACGACCATTTTCAATAATATCGAAGGCTAACACCTACGGATTTTTGACCAAGAAATGGTCTCCACCAGAAATCCAAGAATGTGATCTACGACAAGGAAACATATGTGGGGTGAGGTGTATGAGCCTCTGGTCGACGATCAATGGCCACACAACCCCCATTTTGCCGAAAATAGCCATGAATGACCATTTTCAATAATACCGAAGGCTAACACGTACGAGTTTTTAACCAAGAAATGGTTTCCACCAGAAATCCAAGAATGTAATCTATGGCAAGGAAACATATGTGGGGTGAGGTTTATGAGCCTCTAGTCGATGATAAATGGCCACACAACCCCCATTTTTTATGAAAATAGCCATGAGCGACCTTGAAAATAGCCATGAGCGACCTTGAAAATAGCCATGAGCGACCATTTTCAATAATACTAGAGGCTAACACCTACGGATTTTAGACCAAGAAATGGTCTCCACCAGAAATCCAAGTGGCCACACAACCCCCATTTTTTATGAAAATAGCCATGAGCGACCTTGAAAATAGCCATGAGCGACCATTTTCAATAATACTAGAGGCTAACACCTACGGATTTTAGACCAAGAAATGGTCTCCACCAGAAATCCAAGAATGTGATCTATGGCAAGGAAACATATATGGGGTGAGGTGTACGAGCCTCTGGTCGATGATCAATGGCCACACAACCCCCATTTTGCCGAAAATAGCCATGAACGACCATTTTCAATAATACCGAAGGCTAACACGTACGAGTTTTTAACCAAGAAATGGTCTCCACCAGAAATCCAAGAATGTGATCTATGGCAAGGAAACATATGTGGGGTGAGGTGTATGAGCGTCTAGTCGATGATCAATGGCCACACAACCCCCATTTTTGTCGAAAATAGCCATGAACGACCATTTTCAATAATACCGAAGGCTAACACCTACGGATTTTTGACCAAGAAATGGTCTCCACCAGAAATCCAAGAATGTGATCTATGGCAAGGAAACATATGTGTAGTGAGGTGTATGAGCCTCTGGTCGAAGATCAATGGCCACACAACCCCCATTTTTGTCGAAAATAGCCATGAATGACCATTTTCAAAAATACCAAAGGCTAACACATTCGGATTTTTGCCCAAGAAATGGTCTCCACCAGAAATCCAAGAATGTGATCTATGGCAAGGAAACATATGTGGGGTGAGGTGTATGAGCGTCTGGTCGATGATCAATGGCCACACAACCCCCATTTTTTTCGAAAATAGCCATGAACGACCATTTTCAATAATACCGAAGGCTAACACCTACGGATTTTTGACCAAGAAATGGGGGTTGTGTGGCCATTGATCATCGACCAGACGCTCATACACCTCACCCCACATATGTTTCCTTGCCATAGATCACATTCTTGGATTTCTGGTGGAGACCATTTCTTGGTCAAAAATTCGTAGGTGTTAGCCTTCGGTATTATTGTAAATGGTCATTCATGGCTATTTTCGACAAAAATGGGGGTTGTGTGGCCATTGATCATCGACCAGAGGCTCATACACCTCACCCCACATATGTTTCCTTGCCATAGATCACATTCTTGGATTTCTGGTGGAGACCATTTCTTGGTCAAAAATCTGTAGGTCTTAGCCTCTAATATTATTGAAAATGGTCGCTCATGGCTATTTTCATAAAAAAATGGGGGTTGTGTGGCCATTTATCATCGACTAGAGGCTCATAAATCTCACCCCACATATGTTTCCTTGCCATAGATCACATTCTTGGATTTCTGGTGGAGACCATTTCTTGGTCAAAAATCCGTAGGTGTTAGCCTTCGGTATTATTGTAAATGGTCATTCATGGCTATTTTCGGCAAAATGGACCATTTCTTGGTCAAAAATCCGTAGGTGTTAGCCTTTGGTATTATTGAAAATGGTCGTTCATGGCTATTTTCGACAAAAATGGGGGTTGTGTGGCCATTGATCATCGACCAGACGCTCATACACCTCACCCCACATATGTTTCCTTGCCATAGATCACATTCTTGGATTTCTGGTGGAGACCATTTCTTGGTCTAAAATCCGTAGGTGTTAGCCTCTAGTATTATTGAAAATGGTCGCTCATGGCTATTTTGAAGGTCGCTCATGGCTATTTTCATAAAAATGGGGGTTGTGTGGCCATTGATCATACACCAGAGCCTCGTACACCTCACCCCACATATGTTTCCTTGCCATAGGTCACATTCTTGTTTTTCTGGTGGAGACCATTTCTTGGTCAAAAAATCGTAGGTGTTAGCCTTCGGTATTATTGAAAATGGTCGTTCATGGCTATTTTCATAAAAAATGGGGGTTGTGTGGCCATTGATCATCGACCAGACGCTCATACACCTCACCCCACATATGTTTCCTTGCCATAGATCACATTCTTGGATTTCTGGTGGAGACCATTTCTTGGTCAAAAATCCGTAGGTGTTAGCCTTCGGTATTATTGAAAATGGTCGTTCATGGCTATTTTCGACAAAAATGGGTGTTGTGTGGCCATTGATCTTCGACCAGAGGCTCATACACCTCACCCCACATATGTTTCCTTGCCATAGATCACATTCTTGGATTTCTGGTGGAGACCATTTCTTGGTCAAAAATCCGTAGGTGTTAGCCTTCGATATTATTGAAAATGGTCGTTCATGGCTATTTTCGACAAAAATGGGGGTTGTGTGGCCATTGATCATCGACCAGAGGCTCGTACACCTCACTACACATATGTTTCCTTGCCATAGATCACATTCTTGGATTTCTGGTGGAGACCATTTCTTGGTTAAAAACTCGTAGGTGTTAGCCTTCGGTATTATTGAAAATGGTCGTTCATGGCTATTTTCGGCAAAATGGGGGTTCTGTGGCCATTGATCATCGACCAGAGGCTCGTACACCTCACCCCACATATGTTTCCTTTCCATAGATCACATTCTTGGATTTCTGGTGGAGACCATTTCTTGGTCAAAAATCCGTAGGTGTTAGACTTTGGTATTTTTGACAATGGTCGTTCATGGCTATTTTCATAAAAAATGGGGGTTGTGTGGCCATTGATCATCGACCAGAGGCTTATACACCTCACCCCACATATGTTTCCTTGCCATAGATCACATTCTTGGATTTCTGGTGGAGACCATTTCTTGGTCAAAAATCCGTACGTGTTAGCCTCTAGTATTATTGAAAATGGTCGCTCATGGCTATTTTCAAGGTCGCTCATGGCTATTTTCATAAAAAATGGGGGTTGTGTGGCCATTGATCATCGACCAGAGGCTCATACACCTCACCCCACATATGTTTCCTTGCCATAGATCACATTCTTGGATTTCTGGTGGAGACCATTTCTTGGTCAAAAATCCGTAGGTGTTAGCCTTCGGTATTACTGAAAATGGTCATTCATGGCTATTTTCGGCAAAATGGGGGTTGTGTGGCCATTGATCATCGCCCAGAGGCTCGGACACCTCACCCCACATATGTTTCCTTGCCATAGATCACATTCTTGGATTTCTGGTGGAGACCATTTCTTAGTTAAAAATCCGTACGTGTTAGCCTTTGGTATTTTTGAAAATGGTCATTCATGGCTATTTTCGACAAAAATGGGGGTTGTGTGGCCATTGATTATCGACTAGAGGCTCATACACCTCACCCCACATATGTTTCCTTGCCATAGATCACATTCTTGGATTTCTGGTGGAGACCATTTCTTGGTCAAAAATCCGTAGGTGTTAGCCTTCGGTATTATTGAAAATGGTCGTTCATGGCTATTTTCGACAAAAATGGGGGTTGTGTGGCCATTGATCATCGACCAGAGGCTCATACACCTCACCCCACATATGTTTCCTTGCCATAGATCACATTCTTGGATTTCTGGTGGAGACCATTTCTTGGTCAAAAATCCGTACGTGTTAGCCTCTAGTAATATTGAAAATGGTCGCTCATGGCTATTTTCAAGGTCGCTCATGGCTATTTTCATAAAAAATGGGGGTTGTGTGGCCATTGATCATCGACCAGAGGCTCATACACCTCACCCCACATATGTTTCCTTGCCATAGATCACATTCTTGGATTTCTGGTGGAGACCATTTCTTGGTCAAAAATCCGTAGGTGTTAGCCTTCGGTATTATTGAAAATGGTCATTCATGGCTATTTTTGGCAAAATGGGGGTTGTGTGGCCATTGATCATCGACCAGACGCTCATACACCTCACCCCACATATGTTTCCTTGCCATAGATCACATTTTTGATTTCTAGTGGAGACCATTTCTTGGTTAAAAACTCGTACGTGTTAGCCTTCGGTATTATTGAAAATGGTCATTCATGGCTATTTTCGGCAAAATGGACCATTTCTTGGTCAAAAATTCGTAGGTGTTAGCCTTCGGTATTATTGTAAATGGTCATTCATGGCTATTTTCGACAAAAATGGGGGTTGTGTGGCCATTGATCATCGACCAGACGCTCATACACCTCACCCCACATATGTTTCCTTGCCATAGATCACATTCTTGGATTTCTGGTGGAGACCATTTCTTGGTCTAAAATCCGTAGGTGTTAGCCTCTAGTATTATTGAAAATGGTTGCTCATGGCTATTTTCAAGGTCGCTCATGGCTATTTTCATAAAAATGGGGGTTGTGTGGCCATTGATCATACACCAGAGCCTCGTACACCTCACCCCACATATGTTTCCTTGCCATAGGTCACATTCTTGTTTTTCTGGTGAAGACCATTTCTTGGTCAAAAAATCGTAGGTGTTAGCCTTCGGTATTATTGAAAATGGTCGTTCATGGCTATTTTCATAAAAAATGGGGGTTGTGTGGCCATTGATCATCGACCAGACGCTCATACACCTCACCCCACATATGTTTCCTTGCCATAGATCACATTCTTGGATTTCTGGTGGAGACCATTTCTTGGTCAAAAATCTGTAGGTGTTAGCCTTCGGTATTATTGAAAATGGTCGTTCATGGCTATTTTCGACAAAAATGGGGGTTGTGTGGCCATTGATCTTCGACCAGAGGCTCATACACCTCACCCCACATATGTTTCCTTGCCATAGATCACATTCTTGGATTTCTGGTGGAGACCATTTCTTGGTCAAAAATCCGTAGGTGTTAGCCTTCGATATTATTGAGAATGGTCGTTCATGGCTATTTTCGACAAAAATGGGGGTTGTGTGGCCATTGATCATCGACCATAGGCTCGTACACCTCACTACACATATGTTTCCTTGCCATAGATCACATTCTTGGATTTCTGGTGGAGACCATTTCTTGGTCAAGAATCCGTAGGTGTTAGCCTTCGGTATTATTGAAAATGGTCGTTCATGGCTATTTTCGACAAAAATGGGGGTTGTGTGGCCATTGATCGTCGACCAGAGGCTCGTACACCTCACTACACATATGTTTCCTTGCCATAGATCACATTCTTGGATTTCTGGTGGAGACCATTTCTTGGTCAAAAACTCGTACGTGTTAGCCTTCGGTATTATTGAAAATGGTCGTTCATGGCTATTTTCGACAAAAATGGGGGTTGTGTGGCCATTGATCATCGACCAGAGGCTCATACACCTCACCCCACATATGTTTCCTTGCCATAGATCACATTCTTGGATTTCTGGTGGAGACCATTTCTTGGTCAAAAACTCGTACATGTTAGCCTTCGGTATTATTGAAAATGGTCATTCATGGCTATTTTCGGCAAAATGGGGGTTGTGTGGCCATTGATCATCGACTAGAGGCTCATACACCTCACCCCACATATGTTTCCTTGCCATAGATCACATTCTTGGATTTCTGGTGGAGACCATTTCTTGGTTAAAAACTCGTACGTGTTAGCCTTCGGTATTATTGAAAATGGTCATTTATGGCTATTTTCGGCAAAATGGACCATTTCTTGGTCAAAAATCCGTAGGTGTTAGCCTTCGGTATTATTGAAAATGGTCGTTCATGGCTATTTTCGACAAAAATGGGGGTTGTGTGGCCATTGATCATCGACCAGACGCTCATACACCTCACCCCACATATGTTTCCTTGCCATAGATCACATTCTTGGATTTCTGGTGGAGACCATTTCTTGGTCTAAAATCCGTAGGTGTTAGCCTCTAGTATTATTGAAAATGGTCGCTCATGGCTATTTTCAAGGTCGCTCATGGCTATTTTCATAAAAATGGGGGTTGTGTGGCCATTGATCATACACCAGAGCCTCGTACACCTCACCCCACATATGTTTCCTTGCCATAGGTCACATTCTTGTTTTTCTGGTGCAGACCATTTCTTGGTCAAAAAATCGTAGGTGTTAGCCTTCGGTATTATTGAAAATGGTCGTTCATGGCTATTTTCATAAAAAATGGGGGTTGTGTGGCCATTGATCATCGACCAGACGCTCATACACCTCACCCCACATATGTTTCCTTGCCATAGATCACATTCTTGGATTTCTGGTGGAGACCATTTCTTGGTCAAAAATCCGTAGGTGTTAGCCTTCGGTATTATTGAAAATGGTCGTTCATGGCTATTTTCGACAAAAATGGGGGTTGTGTGGCCATTGATCTTCGACCAGAGGCTCATACACCTCACCCCACATATGTTTCCTTGCCATAGATCACATTCTTGGATTTCTGGTGGAGACCATTTCTTGGTCAAAAATCCGTAGGTTTTAGCCTTCGATATTATTGAAAATGGTCGTTCATGGCTATTTTCGACAAAAATGGGGGTTGTGTGGCCATTGATCATCGACCAGAGGCTCGTACAACTCACTACACATATGTTTCCTTGCCATAGATCACATTCTTGGATTTCTGGTGGAGACCATTTCTTGGTTAAAAACTCGTAGGTGTTAGCCTTCGGTATTATTGAAAATGGTCGTTCATGGCTATTTTCGGCAAAATGGGGGTTCTGTGGCCATTGATCATCGACCAGAGGCTCGTACACCTCACCCCACATATGTTTCCTTGCCATAGATCACATTCTTGGATTTCTGGTGGAGACCATTTCTTGGTCAAAAATCCGTAGGTGTTAGACTTTGGTATTTTTGACAATGGTCGTTCATGGCTATTTTCATAAAAAATGGGGGTTGTGTGGCCATTGATCATCGACCAGAGGCTTATACACCTCACCCCACATATGTTTCCTTGCCATAGATCACATTCTTGGATTTCTGGTGGAGACCATTTCTTGGTCAAAAATCCGTACGTGTTAGCCTCTAGTATTATTGAAAATGGTCGCTCATGGCTATTTTCAAGGTCGCTCATGGCTATTTTCATAAAAAATGGGGGTTGTGTGGCCATTGATCATCGACCAGAGGCTCATACACCTCACCACACATATGTTTCCTTGCCATAGATCACATTCTTGGATTTCTGGTGGAGACCATTTCTTGGTCAAAAATCCGTAGGTGTTAGCCTTCGGTATTACTGAAAATGGTCATTCATGGCTATTTTCGGCAAAATGGGGGTTGTGTGGCCATTGATCATCGACCAGAGGCTCGGACACCACACCCCACATATGTTTCCTTGCCATAGATCACATTCTTGGATTTCTGGTGGAGACCATTTCTTAGTTAAAAATCCGTACATGTTAGCCTTTGGTATTTTTGAAAATGGTCATTCATGGCTATTTTCGACAAAAATGGGGGTTGTGTGGCCATTGATCATCGACTAGAGGCTCATACACCTCACCCCACATATGTTTCCTTGCCATAGATCACATTCTTGGATTTCTGGTGGAGACCATTTCTTGGTCAAAAATCCGTAGGTGTTAGCCTTCGGTATTATTGAAAATGGTCGTTCATGGCTATTTTCGACAAAAATGGGGGTTGTGTGGCCATTGATCATCGACCAGAGGCTCATACACCTCACCCCACATATGTTTCCTTGCCATAGATCACATTCTTGGATTTCTGGTGGAGACCATTTCTTGGTCAAAAATCCGTACGTGTTAGCCTCTAGTAATATTGAAAATGGTCGCTCATGGCTATTTTCAAGGTCGCTCATGGCTATTTTCATAAAAAATGGGGGTTGTGTGGCCATTGATCATCGACCAGAGGCTCATACACCTCACCCCACATATGTTTCCTTGCCATAGATCACATTCTTGGATTTCTGGTGGAGACCATTTCTTGGTCAAAAATCTGTAGGTGTTGGCCTTCGGTATTATTGAAAATGGTCATTCATGGCTATTTTTGGCAAAATGGGGGTTGTGTGGCCATTGATCATCGACCAGACGCTCATACACCTCACCCCACATATGTTTCCTTGCCATAGATCACATTTTGGATTTCTGGTGGAGACCATTTCTTGGTTAAAAACTCGTACGTGTTAGCCTTCGGTATTATTGAAAATGGTCATTCATGGCTATTTTCGGCAAAATGGACCATTTCTTGGTCAAAAATCCGTAGGTGTTAGCCTTCGGTATTATTGTAAATGGTCATTCATGGCTATTTTCGACAAAAATGGGGGTTGTTTGGCCATTGATCATCGACCAGACGCTCATACACCTCACCCCACATATGTTTCCTTGCCATAGATAACATTCTTGGATTTCTGGTGGAGACCATTTCTTGGTCTAAAATCCGTAGGTGTTAGCCTCTAGTATTTTTGAAAATGGTCGCTCATGGCTATTTTCAAGGTCGCTCATGGCTATTTTCATAAAAATGGGGGTTGTGTGGCCATTGATCATACACCAGAGCCTCGTACACCTCACCCCACATATGTTTCCTTGCCATAGGTCACATTCTTGTTTTTCTGGTGAAGACCATTTCTTGGTCAAAAAATCGTAGGTGTTAGCCTTCGGTATTATTGAAAATGGTCGTTCATGGCTATTTTCATAAAAAATGGGGGTTGTGTGGCCATTGATCATCGACCAGACGCTCATACACCTCACCCCACATATGTTTCCTTGCCATAGATCATATTCTTGGATTTCTGGTGGAGACCATTTCTTGGTCAAAAATCCGTAGGTGTTAGCCTTCGGTATTATTGAAAATGGTCGTTCATGGCTATTTTCGACAAAAATGGGGGTTGTGTGGCCATTGATCTTCGACCAGAGGCTCATACACCTCACCCCACATATGTTTCCTTGCCATAGATCACATTCTTGGATTTCTGGTGGAGACCATTTCTTGGTCAAAAATCCGTAGGTGTTAGCCTTCGATATTATTGAGAATGGTCGTTCATGGCTATTTTCGACAAAAATGGGGGTTGTGTGGCCATTGATCATCGACCATAGGCTCGTACACCTCACTACACATATGTTTCCTTGCCATAGATCACATTCTTGGATTTCTGGTGGAGACCATTTCTTGGTCAAAAATCCGTAGGTGTTAGCCTTCGGTATTATTGAAAATGGTCGTTCATGGCTATTTTCGACAAAAATGGGGGTTGTGTGGCCATTGATCATCGACCAGAGGCTCGTACACCTCACTACACATATGTTTCCTTGCCATAGATCACATTCTTGGATTTCTGGTGGAGACCATTTCTTGGTCAAAAACTCGTACGTGTTAGCCTTCGGTATTATTGAAAATGGTCGTTCATGGCTATTTTCGACAAAAATGGCGGTTGTGTGGCCATTGATCATCGACCAGAGGCTCATACACCTCACCCCACATATGTTTCCTTGCCATAGATCACATTCTTGGATTTCTGGTGGAGACCATTTCTTGGTCAAAAACTCGTACGTGTTAGCCTTCGGTATTATTGAAAATGGTCATTCATGGCTATTTTCGGCAAAATGGGGGTTGTGTGGCCATTGATCATCGACTAGAGGCTCATACACCTCACCCCACATATGTTTCCTTGCCATAGATCACATTCTTGGATTTCTGGTGGAGACCATTTCTTGGTTAAAAACTCGTACGTGTTAGCCTTCGGTATTATTGAAAATGGTCATTTATGGCTATTTTCGGCAAAATGGACCATTTCTTGGTCAAAAATCCGTAGGTGTTAGCCTTCGGTATTATTGAAAATGGTCGTTCATGGCTATTTTCGACAAAAATGGGGGTTGTGTGGCCATTGATCATCGACCAGACGCTCATACACCTCACCCCACATATGTTTCCTTGCCATAGATCACATTCTTGGATTTCTGGTGGAGACCATTTCTTGGTCTAAAATCCGTAGGTGTTAGCCTCTAGTATTATTGAAAATGGTCGCTCATGGCTATTTTCAAGGTCGCTCATGGCTATTTTCATAAAAATGGGGGTTGTGTGGCCATTGATTATACACCAGAGCCTCGTACACCTCACCCCACATATGTTTCCTTGCCATAGGTCACATTCTTGTTTTTCTGGTGGAGACCATTTCTTGGTCAAAAAATCGTAGGTGTTAGCCTTCAGTATTATTGAAAATGGTCGTTCATGGCTATTTTAATAAAAAATGGGGGTTGTGTGGCCATTGATCATCGACCAGACGCTCATACACCTCACCCCACATATGTTTCCTTGCCATAGATCACATTCTTGGATTTCTAGTGGAGACCATTTCTTGGTCAAAAATCCGTAGGTGTTAGCCTTCGGTATTATTGAAAATGGTCGTTCATGGCTATTTTCGACAAAAATGGGGGTTGTGTGGCCATTGATCTTCGACCAGAGGCTCATACACCTCACCCCACATATGTTTCCTTGCCATAGATCACATTCTTGGATTTCTGGTGGAGACCATTTGTAACGCCTCAAAATCTTATTTTGAGAATTATGGAAATTTTCCCTAGGTGTTGAGTTAAAATATATTTTTCATAGGAATTATCTTACCTTTGAAACTATTCATCCTAAAACAATGTTTCCTAATTAAAAAAAAGGTAATAAAGAAAGGATCTCAGTAATAATTTGTTTCTTTGATGAATCATATCTTTCTACACTTTACACTTAAGGATTTTTTTTTAAAAAAACTAGAACTATTTTCTTAAAATACATATTTTGTGTGCACATTTAAAAGCATAAGCATAAATAAATGAGATGGGAAATAAATTACATAAAATTATATTAAGCATGCTGAAGTATTATTATGATTGCGAATATGAATATGAATAATGAACCAAGATTCGAAGTAGTTGAAATGAAAAACAAAACGAAAATGAAAACAGAAAAAAAAGAAGAAAGAAAAAGAAATGAGAATATCATCCATGGGCTCAAACTTCCCCTTGGCCCAGTGATCCCGCACCCTCTCACACCCGTGTGGGCTGCAGTCGGCCCAACTCGGCCTCCACTGCGTGCTGACTGGTGGGTCCACCCCTCCACCCGCTCCCCGCGACGCGCGATTCCTGGGAGCTTGGCGCCGCGCCGCTCGTCCGTATGTCACGTGGGACCCACTGGTCAAACCGCGCAACCGAACCCGTCTTCCTCGTGGCGACTGACTGGTGGTCCCGCTCCGGCAGGATCTTCTTATTCCCCCAACCAGCCCGCGAGACCGGCGGAAGCGCAGCAAATCCAGCCGTGGTCACCGGAGAACCCCCCGGTCGCCCCCCTTTCTTCCGGATCTGGACTCTCCTGACCTCCTATAAAGCTTGGCGGTGCCGCCCCTTTGTCGAACAACCATGGAGCCATAGTGGATACCTCCTGGAGCAGAGAACCTCATCGCATGAGAAAGGGAGCAGAGAGAGAACGTGAGGATAGTCGTCGAGCGGGTGTTGACACGGCGGCGCTCTGGGCACCTAGGTTCTTGCCCGTGCGCGCGGCGTGGAGCGAACCAGACCTCCTTCGCCGAGCGTTGAAGTGTGCGCAGGTGCTTCGTCGTCGGCATGGAAGAATCGCCGTCGTGCTGCAGAACTTCTGGACGACCGTGCTAGCGCCCTGGAAGCGGTATGAAAACATCCTCGCGAGCCACTATTACTTGCGCCTGGAAATAGGTATAGACCCAGTCGCACTTCGACCCACACCCGCGTGTAGCTAGCCAAGCCCTCCTAGCGTTCGCGTGCTGTGGCGTTTTCTGTCTCAGCTAGCGCCCGTGCTGCGCGGAGGTAGAAGAAGCACAGGGGCCGTAGGATGCAAAAGGAACGGCCGATGTGTCTGGGGCCGTTGATCTTTGCGCGGACGGGCAAGATCAGAACCTGCATACCGTTTCGGTGTGGGGTGCATCTGGCCATAGATCCGTGATCCGGTGGTCGTGGTCGGTTATGGGTTAAGATGTGATCTAGAGCGTTGGCGCTAGATCGGACGGTCCGAGTTGCATACCCTTCCGGATTATTGCAGATCTAACCGTAGCCCTCGATTTCTGATCGGGCGGTTCAGTTCTGCCGATATCCCTTCGTCAGGGCTATTTTCCAAAAGAGACCCTATGGAAATTTGAAACCAACCCGCCATCCCCCGCGGGATAGCTCTGTGTCTTAGGCAATCTTACCCCAGGAACCTGTATTTTCCAGAAATGGATGCGCAGTCCAGGCCTCTAGGAAAACAAAGAAACTCATTTAAGAAATGGTTTTTAACACAAAATTAATTATGGAAACTTGTTTAATTCATATAAAATTCATGTTAAGACCAAATAAGTCTATTCTAATTTCTATAATTTTATAATATTATTGTTTATCAAATAGTGCCACTGATTTTACATGAAATCCACTTTAAAATTTATCTCCTAATTAATCTTATACGAAATACATAAAACCATAGGAAATTCATAACTCCTCCGTTTTAACTCCGATTTGATCCGTTCAAGTTGCATTAGTCTCGTAGCTTCGCGTAGATTATTATTACGTAGTTTATTCTTATGTTTAGTGTGATGTTAATTTTGCCTATACCATGTTTGTTGTATTGCTACGACTAGCAGTGAGGACACGTGTCATCTGAAGATCATCCTGGTACCTGGAATCTCAAGTGTCAGGCAAGTTGTGCCCTTGATCACTTCTTTTTACCCAGCCATGTTCTGATTAATCATAATGATCTGCATAGGTTAATTTTGATGGGACCCAATAGGTTACCCTAGTTTGATTATCTTTATACCTTGTTACCACTGAACTTTTTGGGTAGTACTTGCTAGTGCTTTATGTGGTTTTGGGTATGAAGATACATTACACATGATTATACTTTTGTTATCTGTTGTTATTTATCGTTCATGATAAGATCATTATGTTAATTGGAACATGGAGCGACCACCCGGGAAAACAGTGCTACCACAAGGGTATAATGAGACGCCCTTGGCTGATTAATTAGGAAAACTAGTGGAGGACTACCTTACCCGAAAGGGGCAAGGGCAGTAGGGGAGTGGTCAGTGTAGGGAGACCCTCGGGAGGATTTTGCTGCGATGGCGGTCCTGCAAGGGAATTCCTGCATTGGAGCTTCCTATAAACTGTAGCGGGTTTTCTGAAGCTAGTGCAACTTTGTAAAGGCCTCGTAGTGTTACCCTGCCTCGCCTCCTCGGTAGAGGTGTACGGGAAGTCGCGATCCCTTGGCAGATGGGTAACATGACTTGTGGGTAAAGATGCGCCACCTCTGCAGAGTGTAAAACTGGTATACTAGCCGTGCTCACGGTCATGAGCAGCTCGGACCCTCACATGATTAAATTATGGAACTTAAACTCAATTTGTCATATGCATTGCATCGCAGGTGAGGTTGTTACTTTTGTTCTACTACTTAATCGGGTTGGTATTTACTTATACTTAGTAATTGCTAATAAAATTTTGACCAACTTTAAAAGCAATGCTCAGCTCTAACCATCCTCTTTGGTAAGCCTTACACTTCACGTGAGCTCCCACCTTTGGCGAGTTCATGCACATTATTCCCCACAACTTGCTGAGCGATGAACGTATGTGAGCTCACTCTTGCTGTCTCACACCCCCCCCACAGGTCAAGAACAGGTACTACAGGATGAGGCGCGTGGAGGATGCTGTGATGAGTTCGTGAGTGGTCTAGGCCGTCGTCTCCCAGTCAACTTTGGGTTGCTGGATCGTTTCCTCATATGATGTAATTATTTAATTATTTTGTATAGAACTCCTGTTATATAGTAAAGATGTGACATTCGATCCTGTGCCACTATGCATCATATGTGTGAGACTTGGTCCCAGCACACCTGGTGTTTATGTTCGCGCCCGGACTTTGGACCCCTAAAACCCGGGTGTGACAGAAGTGGTATCAGAGGAATGTTGACTGTAGGACGAAACCTAGATAGAACTGGACAACCATTATCTACTTACCTTTGCTACTCTGATTCTTTTCTAAACTTCTCTAAATCTTTCTCATCTATTTCCGCTTTACTCTGATTATTCTTATCTTTTTCTTTCTAAAAGACAAATGTGGATTTCACACTTTGAAATCATGTGCCTAAAGTGACCATTAGGAATAGGAGTCCTACTCTTAGGAAAAAAAAACTATTTTATCTATGCGCTTGGGTGTTTGTTCTTATGATACTTGTTTGATTTGGATCTTTGATTGAGTGTGATTAGTTGTGGATGAATGTCCACAATCACATATGCATATACATATCGAAAAAATGCTTATAAAAATAACTAGATAAACTAGGTTATCCCTCATTAAAGTATCTAGCCTAACAATATCCATCTCATCTTAAAAGATTTTATCCTACACTCATAGATCCATCTTATGTGAAAAGATCCTAACTTATCCTAATTAAAATATATCTTATCTTAAAAGATTTTCTCTTATCTTAATAGATCCATCTTATCTTAAAAGATTCTTCTTACTTTAATAAATTCATCTTATCTTGAAGAGATTCTATCTTATGATAACATATTTAACTAATCTCAAAAGATTCTAACATATCTTAATAATACATCTTCTACCCTATTAGGTCTATCTAAACTAAACTAGTTTAATCTAGTCATATTCAGTCTAATCTAGATCCTATCTAATCTTATATGATCTAATCTAGAGTGAGTTACTTAATGCTGGTATAAAGGATAAGGCCATATTCCAAATTCACTTAAGCCTAAATTGGTGACCTAGATCAACTCGGCCATACCCAACAACTTGACCAACTTGACCTACATAACAGATCTATCTTGGCCTCTTGTCCCAAACCCGGATGGAGACACCAAAGAGCAAGAAGGAGGAGATCAACCTCGACATGAAAGAATAGGAGTTAAAGCAGATCTCGAGATGATTCAAGATTTACCACCTTGGATGGAGTCTTCCCTTACCAAGTTCTTCTTACCATAAGCTAACCTCACTCTGACCATCTCTCCTCTTACCTAACTGTGTGTCTAAACATAGAAGATACCCATGCATTTCTAATTACTTTCTAAATAGTACTAAAAAGAGAGAGACTCTTAATTTTTTTTATTAGAAACTACAATCTCAATTACAAACCATTCTTGGTATAATCCCTTTCTTATTAATCTCGAGGACGAGATTATTTTTAAGGGGGTAGGATTTGTAACGCCTCAAAATCTTATTTTGAGAATTATGGAAATTTTCCCTAGGTGTTGAGTTAAAATATATTTTTCATAGGAATTATCTTACCTTTGAAACTATTCATCCTAAAACAATGTTTCCTAATTAAAAAAAAAGGTAATAAAGAAAGGATCTCAATAATAATTTGTTTCTTTGATGAATCATATCTTTCTACACTTTACACTTAAGGATTTTTTTTAAAAAAAACTAGAACTATTTTCTTAAAATACATATTTTGTGTGCACATTTAAAAGCATAAGCATAAATAAATGAGATGGGAAATAAATTACATAAAATTATATTAAGCATGCTGAAGTATTATTATGATTGCGAATATGAATATGAATAATGAACCAAGATTCGAAGTAGTTGAAATGAAAAACAAAACGAAAATGAAAACAGAAAAAAAAGAAGAAAGAAAAAGAAATGAGAATATCATCCATGGGCTCAAACTTCCCCTTGGCCCAGTGATCCCGCACCCTCTCACACCCGTGTGGGCTGCAGTCGGCCCAACTCGGCCTCCACTGCGTGCTGACTGGTGGGTCCACCCCTCCACCCGCTCCCTGCGACGCGCGATTCCTGGGAGCTTGGCGCCGCGCCGCTCGTCCGTATGTCACGTGGGACCCACTGGTCAAACCGCGCAACCGAACCCGTCTTCCTCGTGGCGACTGACTGGTGGTCCCGCTCCGGCAGGATCTTCTTATTCCCCCAACCAGCCCGCGAGACCGGCGGAAGCGCAGCAAATCCAGCCGTGGTCACCGGAGAACCCCCCGGTCGCCCCCCTTTCTTCCGGATCTGGACTCTCCTGACCTCCTATAAAGCTTGGCGGTGCCGCCCCTTTGTCGAACAACCATGGAGCCATAGTGGATACCTCCTGGAGCAGAGAACCTCATCGCATGAGAAAGGGAGCAGAGAGAGAACGTGAGGATAGTCGTCGAGCGGGTGTTGACACGGCGGCGCTCTGGGCACCTAGGTTCTTGCCCGTGCGCGCGGCGTGGAGCGAACCAGACCTCCTTCGCCGAGCGTTGAAGTGTGCGCAGGTGCTTCGTCGTCGGCATGGAAGAATCGCCGTCGTGCTGCAGAACTTCTGGACGACCGTGCTAGCGCCCTGGAAGCGGTATGAAAACATCCTCGCGAGCCACTATTACTTGCGCCTGGAAATAGGTATAGTCCCAGTCGCACTTCGACCCACACCCGCGTGTAGCTAGCCAAGCCCTCCTAGCGTTCGCGTGCTGTGGCGTTTTCTGTCTCAGCTAGCGCCCGTGCTGCGCGGAGGTAGAAGAAGCACAGGGGCCGTAGGATGCAAAAGGAACGGCCGATGTGTCTGGGGCCGTTGATCTTTGCACGGACGGGCAAGATCAGAACCTGCATACCATTTCGGTGTGGGGTGCATCTGGCCATAGATCCGTGATCCGGTGGTCGTGGTCGGTTATGGGTTAAGATGTGATCTAGAGCGTTGGCGCTAGATCGGACGGTCCGAGTTGCATACCCTTTCGGATTATTGCAGATCTAACCGTAGCCCTCGATTTCTGATCGGGCGGTTCAGTTCTGCCGATATCCCTTCGTCAGGGCTATTTTCCAAAAGAGACCCTATGGAAATTTGAAACCAACCCGCCATCCCCCGCGGGATAGCTCTGTGTCTTAGGCAATCTTACCCCAGGAACCCTGTATTTTCCAGAAATGGATGCACAGTCCAGGCCTCTAGGAAAACAAAGAAACTCATTTAAGAAATGGTTTTTAACACAAAATTAATTATGGAAACTCGTTTAATTCATATAAAATTCATGTTAAGACCAAATAAGTCTATTCTAATTTCTATAATTTTATAATATTATTGTTTATCAAATAGTGCCACTGATTTTACATGAAAGCCACTTTAAAATTTATCTCCTAATTAATCTTATACGAAATACATAAAACCATAGGAAATTCATAACTCCTCCGTTTTAACTCCGATTTGATCCGTTCAAGTTGCATTAGTCTCGTAGCTTCGCGTAGATTATTATTACGTAGTTTATTCTTATGTTTAGTGTGATGTTAATTTTGCCTATACCATGTTTGTTGTATTGCTACGACTAGCAGTGAGGACACGTGTCATCTGAAGATCATCCTGGTACCTGGAATCTCAAGTGTCAGGCAAGTTGTGCCCTTGATCACTTCTTTTTACCCAGCCATGTTCTGATTAATCATAATGATCTGCATAGGTTAATTTTGATGGGACCCAATAGGTTACCCTAGTTTGATTATCTTTATACCTTGTTACCACTGAACTTTTTGGGTAGTACTTGCTAGTGCTTTATGTGGTTTTGGGTATGAAGATACATTACACATGATTATACTTTTGTTATCTGTTGTTATTTATCGTTCATGATAAGATCATTATGTTAATTGGAACATGGAGCGACCACCCGGGAAAACAGTGCTACCACAAGGGTATAATGGGACGCCCTTGGCTGATTAATTAGGAAAGCTAGTGGAGGACTACCTTACCCGAAAGGGGCAAGGGCAGTAGGGGAGTGGTCAGTGTAGGGAGACCCTCCGGAGGATTTTGCTGCGATGGCGGTCCTGCAAGGGAATTCCTGCATTGGAGCTTCCTATAAACTGTAGCGGGTTTTCTGAAGCTAGTGGAACTTTGTAAAGGCCTCGTAGTGTTACCCTGCCTCGCCTCCTCGGTAGAGGTGTACGGGAAGTCGCGATCCCTTGGCAGATGGGTAACATGACTTGTGGGTAAAGATGCGCCACCTCTGCAGAGTGTAAAACTGGTATACTAGCCGTGCTCACGGTCATGAGCAGCTCGGACCCTCACATGATTAAATTATGGAACTTAAACTCAATTTGTCATATGCATTGCATCGCAGGTGAGGTTGTTACTTTTGTTCTACTACTTAATCGGGTTGGTATTTACTTATACTTAGTAATTGCTAATAAAATTTTGACCAACTTTAAAAGCAATGCTCAGCTCTAACCATCCTCTTTGGTAAGCCTTACACTTCACGTGAGCTCCCACCTTTGGCGAGTTCATGCACATTATTCCCCACAACTTGCTGAGCGATGAACGTATGTGAGCTCACTCTTGCTGTCTCACACCCCCCCCCACAGGTCAAGAACAGGTACTACAGGATGAGGCGCGTGGAGGATGCTGTGATGAGTTCGTGAGTGGTCTAGGCCGTCGTCTCCCAGTCAACTTTGGGTTGCTGGATCGTTTCCTCATATGATGTAATTATTTAATTATTTTGTATAGAACTCCTGTTATATAGCAAAGATGTGACATTCGATCCTGTGCCACTATGCATCATATGTGTGAGACTTGGTCCCAGCACACCTGGTGTTTATGTTCGCGCCCGGGCTTTGGACCCCTAAAACCCGGGTGTGACACCATTTCTTGGTCAAAAACTCGTACGTGTTAGCCTTCGGTATTATTGAAAATGGTCGTTCATGGCTATTTTCGACAAAAATGGGGGTTGTGTGGCCATTGATCATCGACCAGAGGCTCATACACCTCACCCCACATATGTTTCCTTGCCATAGATCACATTCTTGGATTTCTGGTGGAGACCATTTCTTGGTCAAAAACTCGTACGTGTTAGCCTTCGGTATTATTGAAAATGGTCATTCATGGCTATTTTCGGCAAAATGGGGGTTGTGTGGCCATTGATCATCGACTAGAGGCTCATACACCTCACCCCACATATGTTTCCTTGCCATAGATCACATTCTTGGATTTCTGGTGGAGACCATTTCTTGGTTAAAAACTCGTACGTGTTAGCCTTCGGTATTATTGAAAATGGTCATTTATGGCTATTTTCGGCAAAATGGACCATTTCTTGGTCAAAAATCCGTAGGTGTTAGCCTTCGGTATTATTGAAAATGGTCGTTCATGGCTATTTTCGACAAAAATGGGGGTTGTGTGGCCATTGATCATCGACCAGACGCTCATACACCTCACCCCACATATGTTTCCTTGCCATAGATCACATTCTTGGATTTCTGGTGGAGACCATTTCTTGGTCTAAAATCCGTAGGTGTTAGCCTCTAGTATTATTGAAAATGGTCGCTCATGGCTATTTTCAAGGTCGCTCATGGCTATTTTCATAAAAATGGGGGTTGTGTGGCCATTGATCATACACCAGAGCCTCGTACACCTCACCCCACATATGTTTCCTTGCCATAGGTCACATTCTTGTTTTTCTGGTGGAGACCATTTCTTGGTCAAAAAATCGTAGGTGTTAGCCTTCGGTATTATTGAAAATGGTCGTTCATGGCTATTTTCATAAAAAATGGGGGTTGTGTGGCCATTGATCATCGACCAGACGCTCATACACCTCACCCCACATATGTTTCCTTGCCATAGATCACATTCTTGGATTTCTAGTGGAGACCATTTCTTGGTCAAAAATCCGTAGGTGTTAGCCTTCGGTATTATTGAAAATGGTCGTTCATGGCTATTTTCGACAAAAATGGGGGTTGTGTGGCCATTGATCTTCGACCAGAGGCTCATACACCTCACCCCACATATGTTTCCTTGCCATAGATCACATTCTTGGATTTCTGGTGGAGACCATTTCTTGGTCAAAAATCCGTAGGTGTTAGCCTTCGATATTATTGAGAATGGTCGTTCATGGCTATTTTCGACAAAAATGGGGGTTGTGTGGCCATTGATCATCGACCAGAGGCTCGTACACCTCACTACACATATGTTTCCTTGCCATAGATCACATTCTTGGATTTCTGGTGGAGACCATTTCTTGGTCAAAAATCCGTAGGTGTTAGCCTTCGGTATTATTGAAAATGGTCGTTCATGGCTATTTTCGACAAAAATGGGGGTTGTGTGGCCATTGATCATCGACCAGAGGCTCGTACACCTCACTACACATATGTTTCCTTGCCATAGATCACATTCTTGGATTTCTGGTGGAGACCATTTCTTGGTCAAAAACTCGTACGTGTTAGCCTTCGGTATTATTGAAAATGGTCGTTCATGGCTATTTTCGACAAAAATGGGGGTTGTGTGGCCATTGATCATCGACCAGAGGCTCATACACCTCACCCCACATATGTTTCCTTGCCATAGATCACATTCTTGGATTTCTGGTGGAGACCATTTCTTGGTCAAAAACTCGTACGTGTTAGCCTTCGGTATTATTGAAAATGGTCATTCATGGCTATTTTCGGCAAAATGGGGGTTGTGTGGCCATTGATCATCGACTAGAGGCTCATACACCTCACCCCACATATGTTTCCTTGCCATAGATCACATTCTTAGATTTCTGGTGGAGACCATTTCTTGGTTAAAAACTCGTACGTGTTAGCCTTCGGTATTATTGAAAATGGTCGTTCATGGCTATTTTCGGCAAAATGGGGGTTGTGTGGCCATTGATCATCGACCAGAGGCTCGTACACCTCACCCCACATATGTTTCCTTGCCATAGATCACATTCTTGGATTTCTGGTGGAGACCATTTCTTGGTTAAAAACTCGTACGTGTTAGCCTTCGGTATTATTGAAAATTGTCGTTCATGGCTATTTTCGGCAAAATGGGGGTTGTGTGGCCATTGATCATCGACCAGAGGCTCTTACACCTCACCCCACATATGTTTCCTTGCCATAGATCACATTCTTGGATTTCTGGTGGAGACCATTTCTTGGGCAAAAATCCGAATGTGTTAGCCTTTGGTATTTTTGAAAATGGTCATTCATGGCTATTTTCGACAAAAATGGGGGTTGTGTGGCCATTGATCATCGACCAGAGGCTCATACACCTCACCCCACATATGTTTCCTTGCCATAGATCACATTCTTGGATTTCTGGTGGAGACCATTTCTTGGTCAAAAATCCGTAGGTGTTAGCCTTCGGTATTATTGAAAATGGTCGTTCATGGCTATTTTCGACAAAAATGGGGGTTGTGTGGCCATTGATCATCGACCAGACGCTCATACACCTCACCCCACATATGTTTCCTTTCCATAGATCACATTCTTGGATTTCTGGTGGAGACCATTTCTTGGTCTAAAATCCGTAGGTGTTAGCCTCTAGTATTATTGAAAATGGTCGCTCATGGCTATTTTCAAGGTCGCTCATGGCTATTTTCATAAAAAATGGGGGTTGTGTGGCCATTTATCATCGACTAGAGGCTCATAAACCTCACCCCACATATGTTTCCTTGCCATAGATCACATTCTTGGATTTCTGGTGGAGACCATTTCTTGGTCAAAAATCCGTACGTGTTAGCATTTGGTATTTTTGAAAATGGTCGTTCATGGCTTGGTCGATGATCAATGGCCACACAACCCCCATTTTTTATGAAAATAGCCATGAGCGACCATTTTCAATAATACTAGAGGCTAAGACCTACGGATTTTTGACCAAGAAATGGTCTCCACCAGAAATCCAAGAATGTGATCTACGACAAGGAAACATATGTGGGGTGAGGTTTATGAGCCTCTAGTCGATGATAAATGGCCACACAACCCCCATTTTTTATGAAAATAGCCATGAGCGACCTTGAAAATAACCATGAGCGACCATTTTCAATAATACTAGAGGCTAAGACCTACGCATGGCTATTTTCGGCAAAATGGGGGTTGTGTGGCCATTGATCGTCGACCAGAGGCTCATACACCTCACCCCACATATGTTTCCTTGTCGTAGATCACATTCTTGGATTTCTGGTGGAGACCATTTCTTGGTCAAAAATCCGTACGTGTTAGCCTTCAGTGTCATTGAAAATGGTCGTTCATGGCTATTTTCGACAAAAATTAGGGTTGTATGGCCATTGATCATCGACCAGAGGCTCATACACCTCACCCCACATATGTTTCCTAGCCATAGATCACATTCTTGGATTTCTGGTGGAGACCATTTCTTGGTCAAAAATCCGTAGGTGTTAGCCTTCGGTATTATTGTAAATGGTCATTCATGGCTATTTTCGACAAAAATGGGGGTTGTGTGGCCATTGATCATCGACCAGAGGCTCATACACCTCACCCCACATATGTTTCCTTGCCATAGATCACATTCTTGGATTTCTGGTGGAGACCATTTCTTGGTCAAAAATCCGTAGGTGTTAGCCTTCGGTATTATTGAAAATGGTCGTTCATGGCTATTTTCGACAAAAATGGGGGTTGTGTGGCCATTGATCATCGACCAGATGCTCATACACCTCACCCCACATATGTTTCCTTGCCATAGATCACATTCTTGGATTTCTGGTGGAGACCATTTCTTGGTCTAAAATCCGTAGGTGTTAGCCTCTAGTATTATTGAAAATGGTCGCTCATGGCTATTTTCAAGGTCGCTCATGGCTATTTTCATAAAAATGGGGGTTGTGTGGCCATTTATCATCGACCAGAGGCTCATACACCTCACCCCACATATGTTTCCTTGCCATAGATTACATTCTTGGATTTCTGGTGGAAACCATTTCTTGGTTAAAAACTCGTACGTGTTAGCCTTCGATATTATTGAAAATGGTCGTTCATGGCTATTTTCGACAAAAATGGGGGTTGTGTGGCCATTGATCATCGACCAGAGGCTCATACACCTCACCCCACATATGTTTCCTTGCCATAGATCACATTCTTGGATTTATGGTGGAGACCATTTCTTTGTCAAAAATCCGTACGTGTTAGCCTTCAGTGTCATTGAAAATGGTCGTTCATGGCTATTTTCGACAAAAATTAGGGTTGTGTGGCCATTGATCGTCGACCAGAGGCTCATACACCTCACCCCACATATGTTTCCTTGCCATAGATCACATTCTTGGATTTCTGGTGGAGACCATTTCTTGGTCAAAAATCCGTAGGTGTTAGCCTGCGGTATTATTGAAAATGGTCGTTCATGGCTATTTTCGGCAAAATGGGGGTTGTGTGGCCATTGATCATCGACCAGAGGCTCGTACACCTCACCCCACATATGTTTCCTTGCCATAGATCACATTCTTGGATTTCTGGTGGAGACCATTTCTTGGTCAAAAATCCGTACGTGTTAGCCTTTGGTATTTTTGAAAATGGTCATTCATGGCTATTTTCGACAAAAATGGGGGTTGTGTGGCCATTGATCATCGACTAGAGGCTCATACACCTCACCCCACATATGTTTCCTTGCCATAGATCACATTCTTGGATTTCTGGTGGAGACCATTTCTTGGTCAAAAATCCGTAGGTGTTAGCCTTCGATATTATTGAAAATGGTCGTTCATGGCTATTTTCGACAAAAATGGGGGTTGTGTGGCCATTGATCATCGACCAGAGGCTCGTACACCTCACCCCATATATGTTTCCTTTCCATGGTTCATATTCTTGGATTTCTAGTGGATACCATTTCTTGGTCAAAAACTCGTACGTGTTAGCCTTCGGTATTATTGAAAATGGTCGTTCATGGCTATTTTCAGCAAAATGGGGGTTGTGTGGCCATTGATCATCGACTAGAGGCTCATACACCTCACCCCACATATGTTTCCTTGTCGTAGATCACATTCTTGGATTTCTGGTGGAGACCATTTCTTGGTCTAAAATCCGTAGGTGTTAGCCTCTAGTATTATTGAAAATGGTCGCTCATGGCTATTTTCAAGGTCGCTCATGGCTATTTTCATAAAAAATGGGGGTTGTGTGGCCATTTATCATCGACTAGAGGCTCATAAACCTCACCCCACATATGTTTCCTTGCCATAGATTACATTCTTGGAATTCTGGTGGAGACCATTTCTTGGTCAAAAATCCGTAGGTGTTAGCCTTCGGAATTATTGAAAATGGTCATTCATGGCTATTTTCGGCAAAATGGGGGTTGTGTGGAATAGCCATGAGCGACCATTTTCAATAATACTAGAGGCTAACACCTACGGATTTTAGACCAAGAAATGGTCTCCACCAGAAATCCAAGAATGTGATCTATGGCAAGGAAACATATGTGGGGTGAGGTGTATGAGCGTCTGATCGATGATCAATGGCCACACAACCCCCATTTTTGTCGAAAATAGCCATGAACGACCATTTTCAATAATACCGAAGGCTAACACCTACGGATTTTTGACCAAGAAATGGTCTCCACCAGAAATCCAAGAATGTGATCTATGGCAAGGAAACATATGTGGGGTGAGGTGTATGAGCGTCTGGTCGATGATCAATGGCCACACAACCCCCATTTTTGTCGAAAATAGCCATGAACGACCATTTTCAATAATACCGAAGGCTAACACCTACGGATTTTTGACCAAGAAATGGTCTCCACCAGAAATCCAAGAATGTGATCTATGGCAAGGAAACATATGTGGGGTGAGGTGTATGAGCCTCTGGTCGATGATCAATGGCCACACAACCCCCATTTTTGTCGAAAATAGCCATGAACGACCATTTTCAATAATACCGAAGGCTAACACCTACGGATTTTTGACCAAGAAATGGTCTCCACCAGAAATCCAAGAAAGTGATCTATGGCAAGGAAACATATGTGGGGTGAGGTGTATGAGCCTCTGGTCGATGATCAATGGCCACACAACCCCCATTTTTGTCGAAAATAGCCATGAACGACCATTTTCAATAATACCGAAGGCTAACACCTACGGGTTTTTGACCAAGAAATGGTTTCCACCAGAAATCCAACAATGTGATCTATGGCAAGGAAACATATGTGGGGTGAGGTTTATGAGCCTCTAGTCGATGATAAATGGCCACACAACCCCCATTTTTTATGAAAATAGCCATGAGCGACCTTGAAAATAGCCATGAGCGACCATTTTCAATAATACTAGAGGCTAACACCTACGGATTTTAGACCAAGAAATGGTCTCCACCAGAAATCCAAGAATGTGATCTATGGCAAGGAAACATATGTGGGGTGAGGTGTATGAGCGTCTGGTCGATGATCAATGGCCACACAACCCCCATTTTTGTCGAAAATAGCCATGAACGACCATTTTCAATAATACCGAAGGCTAACACCTACGGATTTTTGACCAAGAAATGGTCTCCACCAGAAATCCAAGAATGTGATCTATGGCAAGGAAACATATGTGGGGTGAGGTGTATGAGCCTCTGGTCGATGATCAATGGCCACACAACCCCCATTTTTGTCGAAAATAGCCATGAACGACCATTTTCAATAATGCCGATGGCTAACACCTACGGATTTTTGACCAAGAAATGGTCTCCACCAGAAATCCAAGAATGTGATCTATGGCAAGGAAACATATGTGGGGTGAGGTGTATGAGCCTCTGGTCGATGATCAATGGCCACACAACCCCCATTTTTGTCGAAAATAGCCATGAACGACCATTTTCAATAATATCGAAGGCTAACACCTACGGATTTTTGACCAAGAAATGGTCTCCACCAGAAATCCAAGAATGTGATCTACGACAAGGAAACATATGTGGGGTGAGGTGTATGAGCCTCTGGTCGACGATCAATGGCCACACAACCCCCATTTTGCCGAAAATAGCCATGAATGACCATTTTCAATAATACCGAAGGCTAACACGTACGAGTTTTTAACCAAGAAATGGTTTCCACCAGAAATCCAAGAATGTAATCTATGGCAAGGAAACATATGTGGGGTGAGGTTTATGAGCCTCTATTAGATGTTAAATGGCCACACAACCCCCATTTTTTATGAAAATAGCCATGAGCGACCTTGAAAATAGCCATGAGCGACCATTTTCAATAATACTAGAGGCTAACACCTACGGATTTTAGACCAAGAAATGGTCTCCACCAGAAATCCAAGAATGTGATCTATGGCAAGGAAACATATGTGGGGTGAGGTGTATGAGCGTCTGGTCGATGATCAATGGCCACACAACCCCCATTTTTTTATGAAAATAGCCATGAGCGACCATTTTCAATAATATTAGAGGCTAAGACCTACGGATTTTTGACCAAGAAATGGTCTCCACCAGAAATCCAAGAATGTGATCTATGGCAAGGAAACATATGTGGGGTGAGGTGTATGAGCCTCTGGTCGATGATCAATGGCCACACAACCCCCATTTTTGTCGAAAATAGCCATGAATGACCATTTACAATAATACCGAAGGCTAACACCTACGGATTTTTGACCAAGAAATGGTCGCCACCAGAAATCCAAGAATGTGATCTATGGCAAGGAAACATATGTGGGGTGAGGTTTATGAGCCTCTAGTCGATGATAAATGGCCACACAACCCCCATTTTTTATGAAAATAGCCATGAGCGACCTTGAAAATAGCCATGAGCGACCATTTTCAATAATACTAGAGGCTAACACCTACGGATTTTAGACCAAGAAATGGTCTCCACCAGAAATCCAAGAATGTGATCTATGGCAAGGAAACATATGTGGGGTGAGGTGTATGAGCGTCTGGTCGATGATCAATGGCCACACAACCCCCATTTTTGTCGAAAATAGCCATGAACGACCATTTTCAATAACACCGAAGGCTAACACCTACGGATTTTTGACCAAGAAATGGTCTCCACCAGAAATCCAAGAATGTGATCTATGGCAAGGAAACATATGTGGGGTGAGGTGTATGAGCCTCTGGTCGATGATCAATGGCCACACAACCCCCATTTTTGTCGAAAATAGCCATGAACGACCATTTTCAATAATACCGAAGGCTAACACCTACGGATTTTTGACCAAGAAATGGTCTCGACCAGAAATCCAAGAATGTGATCTATGGCAAGGAAACATATGTGGGGTGAGGTGTATGAGCCTCTGGTCGATGATCAATGGCCACACAACCCCCATTTTTGTCGAAAATAGCCATGAACGACCATTTTCAATAATATCGAAGGCTAACACCTACGGATTTTTGACCAAGAAATGGTCTCCACCAGAAATCCAAGAATGTGATCTACGACAAGGAAACATATGTGGGGTGAGGTGTATGAGCCTCTGGTCGACGATCAATGGCCACACAACCCCCATTTTGCGGAAAATAGCCATGAATGACCATTTTCAATAATACCGAAGGCTAACACGTACGAGTTTTTAACCAAGAAATGGTTTCCACCAGAAATCCAAGAATGTAATCTATGGCAAGGAAACATATGTGGGGTGAGGTTTATGAGCCTCTAGTCGATGATAAATGGCCACACAACCCCCATTTTTTTATGAAAATAGCCATGAGCGACCTTGAAAATAGCCATGAGCGACCATTTTCAATAATACTAGAGGCTAACACCTACGGATTTTAGACCAAGAAATGGTCTCCACCAGAAATCCAAGAATGTGATCTATGGCAAGGAAACATATGTGGGGTGAGGTGTATGAGCGTCTGGTCGATGATCAATGGCCACACAACCCCCATTTTTTTATGAAAATAGCCATGAGCGACCATTTTCAATAATATTAGAGGCTAAGACCTACAGGTTTTTGACCAAGAAATGGTCTCCACCAGAAATCCAAGAATGTGATCTATGGCAAGGAAACATATGTGGGGTGAGGTGTATGAGCCTCTGCTCGATGATCAATGGCCACACAACCCCCATTTTTGTCGAAAATAGCCATGAATGACCATTTACAATAATACCGAAGGCTAACACCTACGGATTTTTGACCAAGAAATGGTCTCCACCAGAAATCCAAGAATGTGATCTATGGCAAGGAAACATATGTGGGGTGAGGTGTATGAGCCTCTGGTCGATGATCAATGGCCACATAACCCCCATTTTTGTCGAAAATAGCCATGAACGACCATTTTCAATAATATCGAAGGCTAACACCTACGGATTTTTGACCAAGAAATGGTCTCCACTAGAAATCCAAGAATGTGATCTACGACAAGGAAACATATGTGGGGTGAGGTGTATGAGCCTCTGGTCGACGATCAATGGCCACACAACCCCCATTTTGCCGAAAATAGCCATGAATGACCATTTTCAATAATACCGAAGGCTAACACGTACGAGTTTTTAACCAAGAAATGGTTTCCACCAGAAATCCAAGAATGTAATCTATGGCAAGGAAACATATGTGGGGTGAGGTTTATGAGCCTCTAGTCGATGATAAATGGCCACACAACCTCCATTTTTTATGAAAATAGCCATGAGCGACCTTGAAAATAGCCATGAGCGACCATTTTCAATAATACTAGAGGCTAACACCTACGGATTTTAGACCAAGAAATGGTCTCCACCAGAAATCCAAGAATGTGATCTATGGCAAGGAAACATATGTGGGGTGAGGTGTATGAGTGTCTGGTCGATGATCAATGGCCACACAACCCCCATTTTTGTCGAAAATAGCCATGAACGACCATTTTCAATAATACCGAAGGCTAACACCTACGGATTTTTGACCAAGAAATGGTCTCCACCAGAAATCCAAGAATGTGATCTATGGCAAGGAAACATATGTTGGGTGAGGTGTATGAGCCTCTAGTCGATGATCAATGGCCACACAACCCCCATTTTTGTCGAAAATAGCCATGAATGACCATTTTCAAAAATACCAAAGGCTAACACGTACGGATTTTTAACCAAGAAATGGTCTCCACCAGAAATCCAAGAATGTGATCTATGGCAAGGAAACATATGTAGGGTGAGGGGTACGAGCCTCTGGTCGATGATCAATGGCCACACAACCCCCATTTTGCCGAAAATAGCCATGAATGACCATTTTCAATAATACCGAAGGCTAACACGTACGAGTTTTTAACCAAGAAATGGTTTCCACCAGAAATCCAAGAATGTAATCTATGGCAAGGAAACATATGTGGGGTGAGGTTTATGAGCCTCTAGTCGATGATAAATGGCCACACAACCCCCATTTTTTATGAAAATAGCCATGAGCGACCTTGAAAATAGCCATGAGCGACCATTTTCAATAATACTAGAGGCTAACACCTACGGATTTTAGACCAAGAAATGGTCTCCACCAGAAATCCAAGAATGTGATCTATGGCAAGGAAACATATGTGGGGTGAGGTGTATGAGCGTCTGGTCGATGATCAATGGCCACACAACCCCCATTTTTGTCGAAAATAGCCATGAACGACCATTTTCAACAATACTGAAGGCTAACACCTACGGATTTTTGACCAAGAAATGGTCTCCACCAGAAATCCAAGAATGTGATCTATGGCAAGGAAACATATGTGGGGTGAGGTGTATGAGCCTCTGGTCGATGATCAATGGCCACATAACCCCCATTTTTGTCGAAAATAGCCATGAACGACCATTTTCAATAATATCGAAGGCTAACACCTACGGATTTTTGACCAAGAAATGGTCTCCACCAGAAATCCAAGAATGTGATCTACGACAAGGAAACATATGTGGGGTGAGGTGTATGAGCCTCTGGTCGACGATCAATGGCCACACAACCCCCATTTTGCCGAAAATAGCCATGAATGACCATTTTCAATAATACCGAAGGCTAACACGTACGAGTTTTTAACCAAGAAATGGTTTCCACCAGAAATCCAAGAATGTAATCTATGGCAAGGAAACATATGTGGGGTGAGGTTTATGAGCCTCTAGTCGATGATAAATGGCCACACAACCCCCATTTTTTATGAAAATAGCCATGAGCGACCTTGAAAATAGCCATGAGCGACCATTTTCAATAATACTAGAGGCTAACACCTACGGATTTTAGACCAAGAAATGGTCTCCACCAGAAATCCAAGAATGTGATCTATGGCAAGGAAACATATGTGGGGTGAGGTGTATGAGCGTCTGGTCGATGATCAATGGCCACACAACCCCCATTTTTGTCGAAAATAGCCATGAACGACCATTTTCAATAATACCGAAGGCTAACACCTACGGATTTTTGACCAAGAAATGGTCTCCACCAGAAATCCAAGAATGTGATCTATGGCAAGGAAACATATGTGGGGTGAGGTGTATGAGCCTCTAGTCGATGATCAATGGCCACACAACCCCCATTTTTGTCGAAAATAGCCATGAATGACCATTTTCAAAAATACCAAAGGCTAACACGTACGGATTTTTAACCAAGAAATGGTCTCCACCAGAAATCCAAGAATGTGATCTATGGCAAGGAAACATATGTAGGGTGAGGGGTACGAGCCTCTGGTCGATGATCAATGGCCACACAACCCCCATTTTGCCGAAAATAGCCATGAATGACCATTTTCAATAATACCGAAGGCTAACACGTACGAGTTTTTAACCAAGAAATGGTTTCCACCAGAAATCCAAGAATGTAATCTATGGCAAGGAAACATATGTGGGGTGAGGTTTATGAGCCTCTAGTCGATGATAAATGGCCACACAACCCCCATTTTTTATGAAAATAGCCATGAGCGACCTTGAAAATAGCCATGAGCGACCATTTTCAATAATACTAGAGGCTAACACCTACGGATTTTAGACCAAGAAATGGTCTCCACCAGAAATCCAAGAATGTGATCTATGGCAAGGAAACATATGTGGGGTGAGGTGTATGAGCGTCTGGTCGATGATCAATGGCCACACAACCCCCATTTTTGTCGAAAATAGCCATGAACGACCATTTTCAACAATACCGAAGGCTAACACCTACGGATTTTTGACCAAGAAATGGTCTCCACCAGAAATCCAAGAATGTGATCTATGGCAAGGAAACATATGTGGGGTGAGGTGTATGAGCCTCTGGTCGATGATCAATGGCCACACAACCCCCATTTTTGTCGAAAATAGCCATGAACGACCATTTTCAATAATACCGAAGGCTAACACCTACGGATTTTTGACCAAGAAATGGTCTCCACCAGAAATCCAAGAATGAGATCTATGGCAAGGAAACATATGTGGGGTGAGGTGTATGAGCCTCTGGTCGATGATCAATGGCCACACAACCCCCATTTTTGTCGAAAATAGCCATGAACGACCATTTTCAATAATATCGAAGGCTAACACCTACGGATTTTTGACCAAGAAATGGTCTCCACCAGAAATCCAAGAATGTGATCTACGACAAGGAAACATATGTGGGGTGAGGTGTATGAGCCTCTGGTCGACGATCAATGGCCAGACAACCCCCATTTTGCCGAAAATAGCCATGAATGACCATTTTCAATAATACCGAAGGCTAACACGTACGAGTTTTTAACCAAGAAATGGTTTCCACCAGAAATCCAAGAATGTAATCTATGGCAAGGAAACATATGTGGGGTGAGGTTTATGAGCCTCTAGTCGATGATAAATGGCCACACAACCCCCATTTTTTATGAAAATAGCCATGAGCGACCTTGAAAATAGCCATGAGCGACCATTTTCAATAATACTAGAGGCTAACACCTACGGATTTTAGACCAAGAAATGGTCTCCACCAGAAATCCAAGAATGTGATCTATGGCAAGGAAACATATGTGGTGTGAGGTGTATGAGCGTCTGGTCGATGATCAATGGCCACACAACCCCCATTTTTGTCGAAAATAGCCATGAACGACCATTTTCAATAATACCGAAGGCTAACACCTACGGATTTTTGACCAAGAAATGGTCTCCACCAGAAATCCAAGAATGTGATCTATGGCAAGGAAACATATGTGGGGTGAGGTGTATGAGCCTCTGGTCGATGATCAATGGCCACACAACCCCCATTTTTGTCGAAAATAGCCATGAACGACCATTTTCAATAATACCGAAGGCTAACACCTACGGATTTTTGACCAAGAAATGGTCTCCACCAGAAATCCAAGAATGTGATCTATGGCAAGGAAACATATGTGGGGTGAGGTGTACGAGCATCTGGTCGATGATCAATGGCCACACAACCCCCATTTTTGTCAAAAATTGCCATGAACGACTATTTTCAATAATACCGAAGGCTAACACCTACGGATTTCTGACCAAGAAATCGTCTCCACCAGAAATCCAAAAATGTGATATATGGCAAGGAAACATATGTGGGGTGAGGTGTACGAGACTCTGGTCGATGATCAATGGCCACACAACCCCCATTTTTGTCGAAAATAGCCATGAACGACATTTTCAATAATACCAAATGCTAACACCTACAGATTTTTGACCAAAAATGGTCTCCACCAGAAATCCAAGAATGTGATCTATGGCAAGGAAACATATGTGGGGTGAGGTGTACGAGCCTCTGGTCGATGATCAATGGCCACACAACCCCCATTTTGCCGAAAATAGCCATGAATGACCATTTTCAATAATACCGAAGGCTAACACGTACGAGTTTTTAACCAAGAAATGGTCTCCACCAGAAATCCAAGAATGTGATCTATGGCAAGGAAACATATGTGGGGTGAGGTGTATGAGCCTCTGGTCGATGATCAATGGCCACACAACCCCATTTTTGTCGAAAATAGCCATGAACGACCATTTTCAATAATATCGAAGGCTAACACCTACGGATTTTTGACCAAGAAATGGTCTCCACCAGAAATCCAAGAATGTGATCTACGACAAGGAAACATATGTGGGGTGAGGTGTATGAGCCTCTGGTCGACGATCAATGGCCACACAACCCCCATTTTTGTCGAAAATAGCCATGAATGACCATTTTCAATAATACCGAAGGCTAACACCTACGGATTTTTGACCAAGAATTGGTCTCCACCAGAAATCCAAGAATGTGATCTATGGCAAGGAAACATATGTGGGGTGAGCTGTATGAGCCTCTGGTCAACGATCAATGGCCACACAACCCCCATTTTGCCGAAAATAGCCATGAATGACCATTTTCAATAATACCGAAGGCTAACACGTACGAGTTTTTAACCAAGAAATGGTCTCCACCAGAAATCCAAGAATGTGATCTATGGCAAGGAAACATATGTGGGGTGAGGTGTATGAGCCTCTGGTCGATGATCAATGGCCACACAACCCCCATTTTTGTCGAAAATAGCCATGAACGACCATTTTCAATAATATCGAAGGCTAACACCTACGGATTTTTGACCAAGAAATGGTCTCCACCAGAAATCCAAGAATGTGATCTATGGCAAGGAAACATATGTGGGGTGAGGTGTATGAGCCTCTGGTCGACGATCAATGGCCACACAACCCCCATTTTTTATGAAAATAGCCATGAGCGACCATTTTCAATAATACTAGAGGCTAAGACCTACGGATTTTTGACCAAGAAATGGTCTCCACCAGAAATCCAAGAATGTGATCTATGGCAAGGAAACATATGTGGGGTGAGGTGTATGAGCCTCTGGTCGATGATCAATGGCCACACAACCCCCATTTTTGTCGAAAATAGCCATGAATGACCATTTACAATAATACCGAAGGCTAACACCTACGGATTTTTGACCAAGAAATGGTCTCCACCAGAAATCCAAGAATGTGATCTACGACAAGGAAACATATGTGGGGTGAGGTGTATGAGCCTCTGGTCGACGATCAATGGCCACACAACCCCCATTTTGCCGAAAATAGCCATGAGCGACCATTTTCAATAATATTAGAGGCTAAGACCTACGGATTTTTGACCAAGAAATGGTCTCCACCAGAAATCCAAGAATGTGATCTATGGCAAGGAAACATATGTGGGGTGAGGTGTATGAGCCTCTGGTCGATGATCAATGGCCACACAACCCCCATTTTTGTCGAAAATAGCCATGAACGACCATTTTCAATAATATCGAAGGCTAACACCTACGGATTTTTGACCAAGAAATGGTCTCCACCAGAAATCCAAGGATGTGATCTACGACAAGGAAACATATGTGGGGTGAGGTGTATGAGCCTCTGGTCGACGATCAATGGCCACACAACCCCCATTTTGCCGAAAATAGCCATGAATGACCATTTTCAATAATACCGAAGGCTAACACGTACGAGTTTTTAACCAAGAAATGGTTTCCACCAGAAATCCAAGAATGTAATCTATGGCAAGGAAACATATGTGGGGTGAGGTTTATGAGCCTCTAGTCGATGATAAATGGCCACACAACCCCCATTTTTTATGAAAATAGCCATGAGCGACCTTGAAAATAGCCATGAGCGACCATTTTCAATAATACTAGAGGCTAACACCTACGGATTTTAGACCAAGAAATGGTCTCCACCAGAAATCCAAGAATGTGATCTATGGCAAGGAAACATATGTGGGGTGAGGTGTATGAGCGTCTGGTCGATGATCAATGGCCACACAACCCCCATTTTTGTCGAAAATAGCCATGAACGACCATTTTCAACAATACCGAAGGCTAACACCTACGGATTTTTGACCAAGAAATGGTCTCCACCAGAAATCCAAGAATGTGATCTATGGCAAGGAAACATATGTGGGGTGAGGTGTATGAGCCTCTGGTCGATGATCAATGGCCACACAACCCCCATTTTTGTCGAAAATAGCCATGAACGACCATTTTCAATAATACCGAAGGCTAACACCTACGGATTTTTGACCAAGAAATGGTCTCCACCAGAAATCCAAGAATGAGATCTATGGCAAGGAAACATATGTGGGGTGAGGTGTATGAGCCTCTGGTCGATGATCAATGGCCACACAACCCCCATTTTTGTCGAAAATAGCCATGAACGACCATTTTCAATAATATCGAAGGCTAACACCTACGGATTTTTGACCAAGAAATGGTCTCCACCAGAAATCCAAGAATGTGATCTACGACAAGGAAACATATGTGGGGTGAGGTGTATGAGCCTCTGGTCGACGATCAATGGCCAGACAACCCCCATTTTGCCGAAAATAGCCATGAATGACCATTTTCAATAATACCGAAGGCTAACACGTACGAGTTTTTAACCAAGAAATGGTTTCCACCAGAAATCCAAGAATGTAATCTATGGCAAGGAAACATATGTGGGGTGAGGTTTATGAGCCTCTAGTCGATGATAAATGGCCACACAACCCCCATTTTTTATGAAAATAGCCATGAGCGACCTTGAAAATAGCCATGAGCGACCATTTTCAATAATACTAGAGGCTAACACCTACGGATTTTAGACCAAGAAATGGTCTCCACCAGAAATCCAAGAATGTGATCTATGGCAAGGAAACATATGTGGGGTGAGGTGTATGAGCGTCTGGTCGATGATCAATGGCCACACAACCCCCATTTTGCCGAAAATAGCCATGAATGACCATTTTCAATAATACCGAAGGCTAACACGTACGAGTTTTTAACCAAGAAATGGTTTCCACCAGAAATCCAAGAATGTAATCTATGGCAAGGAAACATATGTGGGGTGAGGTTTATGAGCCTCTAGTCGATGATAAATGGCCACACAACCCCCATTTTTTATGAAAATAGCCATGAGCGACCTTGAAAATAGCCATGAGCGACCATTTTCAATAATACTAGAGGCTAACACCTACGGATTTTAGACCAAGAAATGGTCTCCACCAGAAATCCAAGAATGTGATCTATGGCAAGGAAACATATGTGGTGTGAGGTGTATGAGCGTCTGGTCGATGATCAATGGCCACACAACCCCCATTTTTGTCGAAAATAGCCATGAACGACCATTTTCAATAATACCGAAGGCTAACACCTACGGATTTTTGACCAAGAAATGGTCTCCACCAGAAATCCAAGAATGTGATCTATGGCAAGGAAACATATGTGGGGTGAGGTGTATGAGCCTCTGGTCGATGATCAATGGCCACACAACCCCCATTTTTGTCGAAAATAGCCATGAACGACCATTTTCAATAATACCGAAGGCTAACACCTACGGATTTTTGACCAAGAAATGGTCTCCACCAGAAATCCAAGAATGTGATCTATGGCAAGGAAACATATGTGGGGTGAGGTGTACGAGCATCTGGTCGATGATCAATGGCCACACAACCCCCATTTTTGTCAAAAATTGCCATGAACGACTATTTTCAATAATACCGAAGGCTAACACCTACGGATTTCTGACCAAGAAATCGTCTCCACCAGAAATCCAAAAATGTGATATATGGCAAGGAAACATATGTGGGGTGAGGTGTACGAGACTCTGGTCGATGATCAATGGCCACACAACCCCCATTTTTGTCGAAAATAGCCATGAACGACATTTTCAATAATACCAAATGCTAACACCTACAGATTTTTGACCAAAAATGGTCTCCACCAGAAATCCAAGAATGTGATCTATGGCAAGGAAACATATGTGGGGTGAGGTGTACGAGCCTCTGGTCGATGATCAATGGCCACACAACCCCCATTTTGCCGAAAATAGCCATGAATGACCATTTTCAATAATACCGAAGGCTAACACGTACGAGTTTTTAACCAAGAAATGGTCTCCACCAGAAATCCAAGAATGTGATCTATGGCAAGGAAACATATGTGGGGTGAGGTGTATGAGCCTCTGGTCGATGATCAATGGCCACACAACCCCCATTTTTGTCGAAAATAGCCATGAACGACCATTTTCAATAATATCGAAGGCTAACACCTACGGATTTTTGACCAAGAAATGGTCTCCACCAGAAATCCAAGAATGTGATCTACGACAAGGAAACATATGTGGGGTGAGGTGTAAGAGCCTCTGGTCGACGATCAATGGCCACACAACCCCCATTTTTGTCGAAAATAGCCATGAATGACCATTTTCAATAATACCGAAGGCTAACACCTACGGATTTTTGACCAAGAATTGGTCTCCACCAGAAATCCAAGAATGTGATCTATGGCAAGGAAACATATGTGGGGTGAGCTGTATGAGCCTCTGGTCAACGATCAATGGCCACACAACCCCCATTTTGCCGAAAATAGACATGAATGACCATTTTCAATAATACCGAAGGCTAACACGTACGAGTTTTTAACCAAGAAATGGTCTCCACCAGAAATCCAAGAATGTGATCTATGGCAAGGAAACATATGTGGGGTGAGGTGTATGAGCCTCTGGTCGATGATCAATGGCCACACAACCCCCATTTTTGTCGAAAATAGCCATGAACGACCATTTTCAATAATATCGAAGGCTAACACCTACGGATTTTTGACCAAGAAATGGTCTCCACCAGAAATCCAAGAATGTGATCTATGGCAAGGAAACATATGTGGGGTGAGGTGTATGAGCCTCTGGTCGACGATCAATGGCCACACAACCCCCATTTTTTATGAAAATAGCCATGAGCGACCATTTTCAATAATACTAGAGGCTAAGACCTACGGATTTTTGACCAAGAAATGGTCTCCACCAGAAATCCAAGAATGTGATCTATGGCAAGGAAACATATGTGGGGTGAGGTGTATGAGCCTCTGGTCGATGATCAATGGCCACACAACCCCCATTTTTGTCGAAAATAGCCATGAATGACCATTTACAATAATACCGAAGGCTAACACCTACGGATTTTTGACCAAGAAATGGTCTCCACCAGAAATCCAAGAATGTGATCTACGACAAGGAAACATATGTGGGGTGAGGTGTATGAGCCTCTGGTCGACGATCAATGGCCACACAACCCCCATTTTGCCGAAAATAGCCATGAGCGACCATTTTCAATAATATTAGAGGCTAAGACCTACGGATTTTTGACCAAGAAATGGTCTCCACCAGAAATCCAAGAATGTGATCTATGGCAAGGAAACATATGTGGGGTGAGGTGTATGAGCCTCTGGTCGATGATCAATGGCCACACAACCCCCATTTTTGTCGAAAATAGCCATGAACGACCATTTTCAATAATATCGAAGGCTAACACCTACGGATTTTTGACCAAGAAATGGTCTCCACCAGAAATCCAAGGATGTGATCTACGACAAGGAAACATATGTGGGGTGAGGTGTATGAGCCTCTGGTCGACGATCAATGGCCACACAACCCCCATTTTGCCGAAAATAGCCATGAATGACCATTTTCAATAATACCGAAGGCTAACACCTACGGATTTTTGACCAAGAAATGGTCTCCACTAGAAATCCAAGAATGTGATCTATGGCAAGGAAACATATGTGGGGTGAGGTGTACGAGCATCTGGTCGATGATCAATGGCCACACAACCCCCATTTTTGTCAAAAATTGCCATGAACGACTATTTTCAATAATACCGAAGGCTAACACCTACGATTTCTGACCAAGAAATCGTCTCCACCAGAAATCCAAAAATGTGATATATGGCAAGGAAACATATGTGGGGTGAAGTGTACGAGACTCTGGTCGATGATCAATGGCCACACAACCCCCATTTTTGTCGAAAATAGCCATGAACGACATTTTCAATAATACCAAATGCTAACACCTACGGATTTTTGACCAAAAATGGTCTCCACCAGAAATCCAAGAATGTGATCTATAGCAAGGAAACATATGTGGGGTGAGGTGTACGAGCCTCTAGTCGATGATCAATGGCCACACAACCCCCATTTTGCCGAAAATAGCCATGAATGACCATTTTCAATAATACCGAAGGCTAACACGTACGAGTTTTTAACCAAGAAATGGTCTCCACCAGAAATCCAAGAATGTGATCTATGGCAAGGAAACATATGTGGGGTGAGGTGTATGAGCCTCTGGTCGATGATCAATAGCCACACAACCCCCATTTTTGTCGAAAATAGCCATGAACGACCATTTTCAATAATATCGAAGGCTAACACCTACAGATTTTTGACCAAGAAATGGTCTCCACCAGAAATCCAAGAATGTGATCTACGACAAGGAAACATATGTGGGGTGAGGTGTATGAGCCTCTGGTCGACGATCAATGGCCACACAACCCCCATTTTTGTCGAAAATAGCCATGAATGACAATTTTCAATAATACCGAAGGCTAACACCTACGGATTTTTGACCAAGAATTGGTCTCCACCAGAAATCCAAGAATGTGATCTATGGCAAGGAAACATATGTGGGGTGAGTTGTATGAGCCTCTGGTCAACGATCAATGGCCACACAACCCCCATTTTGCCGAAAATAGCCATGAATGACCATTTTCAATAATACCGAAGGCTAACACGTTCGAGTTTTTAACCAAGAAATGGTCTCCACCAGAAATCCAAGAATGTGATCTATGGCAAGGAAACATATGTGGGGTGAGGTGTATGAGCCTCTGGTCGATGATCAATGGCCACACAACCCCCATTTTTGTCGAAAATAGCCATGAACGACCATTTTCAATAATATCAAAGGCTAACACCTACGGATTTTTGACCAAGAAATGGTCTCCACCAGAAATCCAAGAATGTGATCTATGCCAAGGAAACATATGTGGGGTGAGGTGTATGAGCCTCTGGTCGACGATCAATGGCCACACAACCCCCATTTTTTATGAAAATAGCCATGAGCGACCATTTTCAATAATACTAGAGGCTAAGACCTACGGATTTTTGACCAAGAAATGGTCTCCACCAGAAATCTAAGAATGTGATCTATGGCAAGGAAACATATGTGGGGTGAGGTGTATGAGCCTCTGGTCGATGATCAATGGCCACACAACCCCCATTTTTGTCGAAAATAGCCATGAATGACCATTTACAATAATACCGAAGGCTAACACCTACGGATTTTTGACCAAGAAATGGTCTCCACCAGAAATCCAAGAATGTGATCTACGACAAGGAAACATATGTGGGGTGAGGTGTATGAGCCTCTGGTCGACGATCAATGGCCACACAACCCGCATTTTGCCGAAAATAGCCATGAGCGACCATTTTCAATAATATTAGAGGCTAAGACCTACGGATTTTTGACCAAGAAATGGTCTCCACCAGAAATCCAAGAATGTGATCTATGGCAAGGAAACATATGTGGGGTGAGGTGTATGAGCCTCTGGTCGATGATCAATGGCCACACAACCCCCATTTTTGTCGAAAATAGCCATGAACGACCATTTTCAATAATATCGAAGGCTAACACCTACGGATTTTTGACCAAGAAATGGTCTCCACCAAAAATCCAAGGATGTGATCTACGACAAGGAAACATATGTGGGGTGAGGTGTATGAGCCTCTGGTCGACGATCAATGGCCACACAACCCCCATTTTGCCGAAAATAGCCATGAATGACCATTTTCAATAATACCGAAGGCTAACACCTACGGATTTTTGACCAAGAAATGGTCTCCACCAGAAATCCAAGAATGTGATCTATGGCAAGGAAACATATGTGGGGTGAGGTGTACGAGCATCTGGTCGATGATCAATGGCCACACAACCCCCATTTTTGTCAAAAATTGCCATGAATGACTATTTTCAATAATACCGAAGGCTAACACCTACGAATTTCTGACCAAGAAATCGTCTCCACCAGAAATCCAAAAATGTGATATATGGCAAGGAAACATATGTGGGGTGAGGTGTACGAGACTCTGGTCGATGATCAATGGCCACACAACCCCCATTTTTGTCGAAAATAGCCATGAACGACATTTTCAATAATACCAAATGCTAACACCTACGAATTTTTGACCAAAAATGGTCTCCACCAGAAATCCAAAAATGTGATCTATGGCAAGGAAACATATGTGGGGTGAGGTGTACGAGCCTCTGGTCGATGATCAATGGCCACACAACCCCCATTTTTGTCGAAAATAGCCATGAACGACCATTTTCAATAATACCGAAGGCTAACACCTACGGATTTTTGACCAAGAAATGGTCTCCACCAGAAATCCAAGAATGTGATCTATGGCAAGGAAACATATGTGGGGTGAGGTGTACGAGCCTTTGGTCGATGATCAATGGCCACACAACCCCCATTTTTGTCGAAAATAGCCATGAACGACCATTTTCAATAATACCGAAGGCTAACACGTACGAGTTTTTGACCAAGAAATGGTCTCCACCAGAAATCCAAGAATGTGATCTATGGCAAGGAAACATATGTGGGGTGAGGTTTATGAGCCTCTAGTCGATGATAAATGGCCACACAACCCCCATTTTTTATGAAAATAGCCATGAGCGACCTTGAAAATAGCCATGAGCGACCATTTTCAATAATACTAGAGGCTAACACCTACGGATTTTAGACCAAGAAATGGTCTCCACCAGAAATCCAAGAATGTGATCTATGGCAAGGAAACATATGTGGGTGTCGAAAATAGCCATGAACGACCATTTTCAATAATACCGAAGGCTAACACCTACGGATTTTTGACCAAGAAATGGTCTCCACCAGAAATCCAAGAATGTAATCTATGGCAAGGAAACATATGTGCGGTGAGGTTTATGAGCCTCTAGTCGATGATAAATGGCCACACAACCCCCATTTTTTATGAAAATAGCCATGAGCGACCATTTTCAATAATACTAGAGGCTAAGACCTACGGATTTTTGACCAAGAAATGGTCTCCACCAGAAATCACAGAATGTGATCTATGGCAAGGAAACATATGTGGGGTTAGGTGTATGAGCCTCTGGTCGACGATCAATGGCCACACAACCCCCATTTTTGTCGAAAATAGCCATGAACGACCATTTTCAATAATATCGAAGGCTAACACCTACGGATTTTTGACCAAGAAATGGTCTCCACCAGAAATCCAAGAATGTGATCTACGACAAGGAAACATATGTGGGGTGAGGTGTATGAGCCTCTGGTCGACGATCAATGGCCACACAACCCCCATTTTGCCGAAAATAGCCATGAATGACCATTTTCAATAATACCGAAGGCTAACACGTACGAGTTTTTAACCAAGAAATGGTTTCCACCAGAAATCCGAGAATGTAATCTATGGCAAGGAAACATATGTGGGGTGAGGTTTATGAGCCTCTAGTCGATGATAAATGGCCACACAACCCCCATTTTTTATGAAAATAGCCATGAGCGACCTTGAAAATAGCCATGAGCGACCATTTTCAATAATACTAGAGGCTAACACCTACGGATTTTAGACCAAGAAATGGTCTCCACCAGAAATCCAAGAATGTGATCTATGGCAAGGAAACATATGTGGGGTGAGGTGTACGAGCCTCTAGTCGATGATAAATGGCCACACAACCCCCATTTTTTTATGAAAATAGCCATGAGCGACCATTTTCAATAATATTAGAGGCTAAGACCTACAGATTTTTGACCAAGAAATGGTCTCCACCAGAAATCCAAGAATGTGATCTACGACAAGGAAACATATGTGGGGTGAGGTGTATGAGCCTCTAGTCGACGATCAATGGCCACACAACCCCCATTTTTGTCGAAAATAGCCATGAATGACCATTTTCAATAATACCGAAGGCTAACACCTACGGATTTTTGACCAAGAATTGGTCTCCTCCAGAAATCCAAGAATGTGATCTATGGCAAGGAAACATATGTGGGGTGAGGTGTATGAGCCTCTGGTCAACGATCAATGGCCACACAACCCCCATTTTGCCGAAAATAGCCATGAATGACCATTTTCAATAATACCGAAGGCTAACACGTACGAGTTTTTAACCAAGAAATGGTCTCCACCAGAAATCCAAGAATGTGATCTATGGCAAGGAAACATATGTGGGGTGAGGTGTATGAGCCTCTGGTCGATGATCAATGGCCACACAACCCCCATTTTTGTCGAAAATAGCCATGAACGACCATTTTCAATAATATCGAAGGCTAACACCTACGGATTTTTGACCAAGAAATGGTCTCCACCAGAAATCCAAGAATGTGATCTATGGCAAGGAAACATATGTGGGGTGAGGTGTATGAGCCTCTGGTCGACGATCAATGGCCACACAACCCCCATTTTTTATGAAAATAGCCATGAGCGACCATTTTCAATAATACTAGAGGCTAAGACCTACGGATTTTTGACCAAGAAATGGTCTCCACCAGAAATCCAAGAATGTGATCTATGGCAAGGAAACATATGTGGGGTGAGGTGTATGAGCCTCTGGTCGATGATCAATGGCCACACAACCCCCATTTTTGTCAAAAATAGCCATGAATGACCATTTACAATAATACCGAAGGCTAACACCTACGGATTTTTGACCAAGAAATGGTCTCCACCAGAAATCCAAGAATGTGATCTACGACAAGGAAACATATGTGGGGTGAGGTGTATGAGCCTCTGGTCGACGATCAATGGCCACACAACCCCCATTTTGCCGAAAATAGCCATGAGCGACCATTTTCAATAATATTAGAGGCTAAGACCTACGGATTTTTGACCAAGAAATGGTCTCCACCAGAAATCCAAGAATGTGATCTATGGCAAGGAAACATATGTGGGGTGAGGTGTATGAGCCTCTGGTCGATGATCAATGGCCACACAACCCCCATTTTTGTCGAAAATAGCCATGAACGACCATTTTCAATAATATCGAAGGCTAACACCTACGGATTTTTGACCAGGAAATGGTCTCCACTAGAAATCCAAGGATGTGATCTACGACAAGGAAACATATGTGGGGTGAGGTGTATGAGCCTCTGGTCGACGATCAATGGCCACACAACCCCCATTTTGCCGAAAATAGCCATGAATGACCATTTTCAATAATACCGAAGGCTAACACCTACTGATTTTTGACCAAGAAATGGTCTCCACCAGAAATCCAAGAATGTGATCTATGGCAAGGAAACATATGTGGGGTGAGGTGTACGAGCATCTGGTCGATGATCAATGGCCACACAACCCCCATTTTTGTCAAAAATTGCCATGAACGACTATTTTCAATAATACCGAAGGCTAACACCTACGGATTTCTGACCAAGAAATCGTCTCCACCAGAAATCCAAAAATGTGATATATGGCAAGGAAACATATGTGGGGTGAGGTGTACGAGACTCTGGTCGATGATCAATGGCCACACAACCCCCATTTTTGTCGAAAATAGCCATGAACGACATTTTCAATAATACCAAATGCTAACACCTACGGATTTTTGACCAAGAAATGGTCTCCACCAGAAATCCAAAAATGTGATCTATGGCAAGGAAACATATGTGGGGTGAGGTGTATGAGCCTCTGGTCAACGATCAATGGCCACACAACCCCCATTTTGCCGAAAATAGCCATGAATGACCATTTTCAATAATACCGAAGGCTAACACGTACGAGTTTTTAACCAAGAAATGGTCTCCACCAGAAATCCAAGAATGTGATCTATGGCAAGGAAACATATGTGGGGTGAGGTGTATGAGCCTCTGGTCGATGATCAATGGCCACACAACCCCCATTTTTGTCGAAAATAGCCATGAACGACCATTTTCAATAATATCGAAGGCTAACACCTACGGATTTTTGACCAAGAAATGGTCTCCACCAGAAATCCAAGAATGTGATCTTTGGCAAGGAAACATATGTGGGGTGAGGTGTATGAGCCTCTGGTCGACGATCAATGGCCACACAACCCCCATTTTTTATGAAAATAGCCATGAGCGACCATTTTCAATAATACTAGAGGCTAAGACCTACGGATTTTTGACCAAGAAATGGTCTCCACCAGAAATCCAAGAATGTGATCTATGGCAAGGAAACATATGTGGGGTGAGGTGTATGAGCCTCTGGTCGATGATCAATGGCCACACAACCCCCATTTTTGTCAAAAATAGCCATGAATGACCATTTACAATAATGCCGAAGGCTAACACCTACGGATTTTTGACCAAGAAATGGTCTCCACCAGAAATCCAAGAATGTGATCTACGACAAGGAAACATATGTGGGGTGAGGTGTATGAGCCTCTGGTCGACGATCAATGGCCACACAACCCCCATTTTGCCGAAAATAGCCATGAGCGACCATTTTCAATAATATTAGAGGCTAAGACCTACGGATTTTTGACCAAGAAATGGTCTCCACCAGAAATCCAAGAATGTGATCTATGGCAAGGAAACATATGTGGGGTGAGGTGTATGAGCCTCTGGTCGATGATCAATGGCCACACAACCCCCATTTTTGTCGAAAATAGCCATGAACGACCATTTTCAATAATATCGAAGGCTAACACCTACGGATTTTTGACCAAGAAATGGTCTCCACCAGAAATCCAAGGATGTGATCTACGACAAGGAAACATATGTGGGGTGAGGTGTATGAGCCTCTGGTCGACGATCAATGGCCACACAACCCCCATTTTGCCGAAAATAGCCATGAATGACCATTTTCAATAATACCGAAGGCTAACACCTACTGATTTTTGACCAAGAAATGGTCTCCACCAGGAATCCAAGAATGTGATCTATGGCAAGGAAACATATGTGGGGTGAGGTGTACGAGCATCTGGTCGATGATCAATGGCCACACAACCCCCATTTTTGTCAAAAATTGCCATGAACGACTATTTTCAATAATACCGAAGGCTAACACCTACGGATTTCTGACCAAGAAATCGTCTCCACCAGAAATCCAAAAATGTGATATATGGCAAGGAAACATATGTGGGGTGAGGTGTACGAGACTCTGGTCGATGATCAATGGCCACACAGCCCCCATTTTTGTCGAAAATAGCCATGAACGACATTTTCAATAATACCAAATGCTAACACCTACGGATTTTTGACCAAAAATGGTCTCCACCAGAAATCCAAAAATGTGATCTATGGCAAGGAAACATATGTGGGGTGAGGTGTACGAGCCTCTGGTCGATGATCAATGGCCACACAACCCCCATTTTTGTCGAAAATAGCCATGAACGACCATTTTCAATAATACCGAAGGCTAACACCTACGGATTTTTGACCAAGAAATGGTCTCCACCAGAAATCCAAGAATGTGATCTATGGCAAGGAAACATATGTGGGGTGAGGTTTATGAGCCTCTAGTCGATGATAAATGGCCACACAACCCCCATTTTTTATGAAAATAGCCATGAGCGACCTTGAAAATAGCCATGAGCGACCATTTTCAATAATACTAGAGGCTAACACCTACGGATTTTAGACCAAGAAATGGTCTCCACCAGAAATCCAAGAATGTGATCTATGGCAAGGAAACATATGTGGGTGTCGAAAATAGCCATGAACGACCATTTTCAATAATACCGAAGGCTAACACCTACGGATTTTTGACCAAGAAATGGTCTCCACCAGAAATCCAAGAATGTAATCTATGGCAAGGAAACATATGTGGGGTGAGGTTTATGAGCCTCTAGTCGATGATAAATGGCCACACAACCCCCATTTTTTATGAAAATAGCCATGAGCGACCATTTTCAATAATACTAGAGGCTAAGACCTACGGATTTTTGACCAAGAAATGGTCTCCACCAGAAATCCAAGAATGTGATCTATGGCAAGGAAACATATGTGGGGTGAGGTGTATGAGCCTCTGGTCGACGATCAATGGCCACACAACCCCCATTTTTGTCGAAAATAGCCATGAACGACCATTTTCAATAATATCGAAGGCTAACACCTACGGATTTTTGACCAAGAAATGGTCTCCACCAGAAATCCAAGAATGTGATCTACGACAAGGAAACATATGTGGGGTGAGGTGTATGTGCCTCTGGTCGACGATCAATGGCCACACAACCCCCATTTTGCCGAAAATAGCCATGAATGACCATTTTCAATAATACCGAAGGCTAACACGTATGAGTTTTTAACCAAGAAATGGTTTCCACCAGAAATCCAAGAATGTAATCTATGGCAAGGAAACATATGTGGTGTGAGGTTTATGAGCCTCTAGTCGATGATAAATGGCCACACAACCCCCATTTTTTATGAAAATAGCCATGAGCGACCTTGAAAATAGCCATGAGCGACCATTTTCAATAATACTAGAGGCTAACACCTACGGATTTTAGACCAAGAAATGGTCTCCACCAGAAATCCAAGAATGTGATCTATGGCAAGGAAACATATGTGGGGTGAGGTGTACGAGCCTCTAGTCGATGATAAATGGCCACACAACCCCCATTTTTTTATGAAAATAGCCATGAGCGACCATTTTCAATAATATTAGAGGCTAAGACATACGGATTTTTGACCAAGAAATGGTCTCCACCAGAAATCCAAGAATGTGATCTACGACAAGGAAACATATGTGGGGTGAGGTGTATGAACCTCTGGTCGACGATCAATGGCCACACAACCCCCATTTTGCCGAAAATAGCCATGAATGACCATTTTCAATAATATTAAAGGCTAAGACCTACGGATTTTTGACCAAGAAATGGTCTCCACCAGAAATCCAAGAATGTGATCTATGGCAAGGAAACATATGTGGGGTGAGGTGTATGAGCGTCTGGTCGATGATCAATGGCCACACAACCCCCATTTTTTATGAAAATAGCCATGAGCGACCTTGAAAATAGCCATGAGCGACCATTTTCAATAATACTAGAGGCTAACACGTACGGATTTTTGACCAAGAAATGGTCTCCACCAGAAATCCAAGAATGTGATCTATGGCAAGGAAACATATGTGGGGTGAGGTGTATGAGCCTCTGGTCGATGATCAATGGCCACACAACCCCCATTTTTGTCGAAAATAGCCATGAACGACCATTTTCAATAATAATGAAGGCTAACACCTACGGATTTTTGACCAAGAAATGGTCTCCACCAGAAATCCAAGAATGTGATCTATGGCAAGGAAACATATGTGGGGTGAGGTGTATGAGCCTCTGGTCGATGATCAATGGCCACACAACCCCCATTTTTGTCGAAAATAGCCATGAACGACCATTTTCAATAATACCGAAGGCTAACACCTACGGATTTTTGACCAAGAAATGGTCTCCACCAGAAATCCAAGAATGTGATCTATGGCAAGGAAACATATGTGGGGTGAGGTGTATGAGCCTCTGGTCGACGATCAATGGACACACAACCCTAATTTTTGTCGAAAATAGCCATGAACGACCATTTTCAATGACACTGAAGGCTAACACCTACGGATTTTTGACCAAGAAATGGTCTCCACCAGAAATCCAAGAATGTGATCTATGGCAAGGAAACATATGTGGGGTTAGGTGTATGAGCCTCTGGTCGACGATCAATGGCCACACAACCCTATTTTTTGTCGAAAATAGCCATGAACGACCATTTTCAATGACACTGAAGGCTAACACCTACGGATTTTTGACCAAGAAATGGTCTCCACCAGAAATCCAAGAATGTGATCTATGGCAAGGAAACATATGTGGGGTGAGGTGTACGAGCCTCTGGTCGACGATCAATGGCCACACAACCCTATTTTTTGTCGAAAATAGCCATGAACGACCATTTTCAATGACACTGAAGGCTAACACCTACGGATTTTTGACCAAGAAATGGTCTCCACCAGAAATCCAAGAATGTGATCTATGGCAAGGAAACATATGTGGGGTGAGGTGTATGAGCCTCTGGTCGACGATCAATGGCCACACAACCCTATTTTTTGTCGAAAATAGCTATGAACGACCATTTTCAATGACACTGAAGGCTAACACCTACGGATTTTTGACCAAGAAATGGTCTCCACTAGAAATCCAAGAATGTGATCTATGGCAAGGAAACATATGTGGGGTGAGGTGTATGAGCCTCTGGTCGACGATCAATGGCCACACAACCCTAATTTTTGTCGGAAATAGCCATGAACAACCATTTTCAATGACACTGAAGGCTAACACCTACGGATTTTTGACCAAGAAATGGTCTCCACCAGAAATCCAAGAATGTGATCTATGGCAAGGAAACATATGTGGGGTGAGGTGTATGAGCGTCTGGTCGATGATCAATGGCCACACAACCCCCATTTTTTATGAAAATAGCCATGAGCGACCTTGAAAATAGCCATGAGCGACCATTTTCAATAATACTAGAGGCTAACACGTACGGATTTTTGACCAAGAAATGGTCTCCACCAGAAATCCAAGAATGTGATCTATGGCAAGGAAACATATGTGGGGTGAGGTGTATGAGCCTCTGGTCGATGATCAATGGCCACACAACCCCCATTTTTGTCGAAAATAGCCATGAACGGCCATTTTCAATAATAATGAAGGCTAACACCTACGGATTTTTGACCAAGAAATGGTCTCCACCAGAAATCCAAGAATGTGATCTATGGCAAGGAAACATATGTGGGGTGAGGTGTATGAGCCTCTGGTCGATGATCAATGGCCACACAACCCCCATTTTTGTCGAAAATAGCCATGAACGACCATTTTCAATAATACCGAAGGCTAACACCTACGGATTTTTGACCAAGAAATGGTCTCCACCAGAAATCCAAGAATGTGATTTATGGCAAGGAAACATATGTGGGGTGAGGTGTATGAGCCTCTGGTCGACGATCAATGGACACACAACCCTAATTTTTGTCGAAAATAGCCATGAACGACCATTTTCAATGACACTGAAGGCTAACACCTACGGATTTTTGACCAAGAAATGGTCTCCACCAGAAATCCAAGAATGTGATCTATGGCAAGGAAACATATGTGGGGTTAGGTGTATGAGCCTCTGGTCGACGATCAATGGCCACACAACCCTAATTTTTGTCGAAAATAGCCATGAACGACCATTTTCAATGACACTGAAGGCTAACACCTACGGATTTTTGACCAAGAAATGGTCTCCACCAGAAATCCAAGAATGTGATCTATGGCAAGGAAACATATGTGGGGTGAGGTGTATGAGCCTCCGGTCGACGATCAATGGCCACACAACCCTATTTTTTGTCGAAAATAGCCATGAACGACCATTTTCAATGACACTGAAGGCTAACATCTACGGATTTTTGACCAAGAAATGGTCTCCACCAGAAATCCAAGAATGTGATCTATGGCAAGGAAACATATGTGGGGTGAGGTGTATGAGCCTCTGGTCGACGATCAATGGCCACACAACCCTAATTTTTGTCGAAAATAGCCATGAACGACCATTTTCAATGACACTGAAGGCTAACACCTACGGATTTTTGACCAAGAAATGGTCTCCACTAGAAATCCAAGAATGTGATCTATGGCAAGGAAACATATGTGGGGTGAGGTGTATGAGCCTCTGGTCGACGATCAATGGCCACACAACCCTAATTTTTGTCGGAAATAGCCATGAACAACCATTTTCAATGACACTGAAGGCTAACACCTACGGATTTTTGACCAAGAAATGGTCTCCACCAGAAATCCAAGAATGTGATCTATGGCAAGGAAACATATGTGGGGTGAGGTGTATGAGCCTCTGGTCGACGATCAATGGCCACACAACCCTAATTTTTGTCGAAAATAGCCATGAACGACCATTTTCAATAATATCGAAGGCTAACACCTACGGATTTTTGACCAAGAAATGGTCTCCACCAGAAATCCAAGAATGTAATCTATGGCAAGGAAACATATGTGGGGTGAGGTGTATGAGCCTCTGGTCGAGGATCAATTGCCACACAACCCCCATTTTGCCGAAAATAGCCATGAACGACCATTTTCAATAATACCGAAGGCTAACACCTACGGATTTTTGACCAAGAAATGGTCTCCACCAGAAATCCAAGAATGTGATCTATGGCAAGGAAACATATGTGGGGTGAGGTGTACGAGCCTCTGGTCGATGATCAATGGCCACACAACCCCCATTTTGCCGAAAATAGCCATGAATGACCATTTTCAATAATACCGAAGGCTAACACATACGAGTTTTTAACCAAGAAATGGTCTCCACCAGAAATCCAAGAATGTGATCTATGGCAAGGAAACATATGTGGGGTGAGGTGTATGAGCCTCTGGTCGATGATCAATGGCCACACAACCCCCATTTTTGTCGAAAATAGCCATGAATGACCATTTTCAATAATATTAGAGGCTAAGACCTACGGATTTTTGACCGAGAAATGGTCTCCACCAAAAATCCAAGAATGTGTTCTATGGCAAGGAAACATATGTGGGGTGAGGTGTATGAGCCTCTAGTCGATGATCAATTGCCACACAACCCCCATTTTTGTCGAAAATAGCCATGAACGACCATTTTCAATAATATTAGAGGCTAACACCTACGGATTTTAGACCAAGAAATGGTCTACACCAGAAATCCAAGAATGTGATCTATGGCAAGGAAACATATGTGGGGTGAGGTGTATGAGCGTCTGGTCGATGATCAATGGCCACACAACCCCCATTTTTGTCAAAAATAGCCATGAACGACCATTTTCAATAATACTAGAGGCTAAGACCTACGGATTTTTGACCAAGAAATGGTCTCCACCAGAAATCCAAGAATGTGATCTATGGCAAGGAAACATATGTGGAGTGAGGTGTACGATCCTCTGGTCGATGATCAATGGCCACACAGCCCCCATTTTTGTCGAAAATAGCCATGAATGACCATTTTCAAAAATACCGAAGGCTAACACGTTCGGATTTTTGACCAAGAAATGGTCTCCACCATAAATCCAAGAATGTGATCTATGGCAAGGAAACATATGTGGGGTGAGGTGTATGAGCCTCTGGTCGACGATCAATGGCCACACAACCCCCATTTTTGTCGAAAATAGCCATGAACGACCATTTTCAATAATACCGAAGTCTAACACCTACGGATTTTTGACCAAGAAATGGTCTCCACCAGAAATCCAAGAATGTGATCTATGGCAGGGAAACATATGTGGGGTGAGGTGTATGAGCCTCTGGTCGACGATCAATGGCCACACAACCCCCATTTTGCTGAAAATAGCCATGAATGACCATTTTCAATAATACCGAAGGCTAACACGTATGAGTTTTTAACCAAGAAATGGTCTCCACCAGAAATCCAAGAATGTAATCTATGGCAAGGAAACATATGTGGGGTGAGGTTTTGACCAAGAAATGGTCTCCACCAGAAATCCAAGAATGTGATCTATGGCAAGGAAACATATGTGGGGTGAGGTGTATGAGCCTCTAGTCGATGATCAATGGCCACACAACCCCCATTTTTGTCGAAAATAGCCATGAATGACCATTTTCAATAATACCGAAGGCTAACACGTACGAGTTTTTAACCAAGAAATGGTCTCCACCAGAAATCCAAGAATGTAATCTATGGCAAGGAAATATATGTGGGGTGAGGTTTTGACCAAGAAATGGTCTCCACCAGAAATCCAAGAATGTGATCTATGGCAAGGAAACATATGTGGGGTGAGGTGTATGAGCGTCTGGTCGATGATCAATGGCCACACAACCCCCATTTTTTATGAAAATAGCCATGAGCGACCTTGAAAATAGCCATGAGCGACCATTTTCAATAATACTAGAGGCTAACACGTACGGATTTTTGACCAAGAAATGGTCTCCACCAGAAATCCAAGAATGTGATCTATGGCAAGGAAACATATGTGGGGTGAGGTGTATGAGCGTCTGGTCGAAGATCAATGGCCACACAACCCCCATTTTTGTCGAAAATAGCCATGAACGACCATTTTCAATAATACCGAAGGCTAAGACCTACGGATTTTTGACCAAGAAATGGTCTCCACCAGAAATCCAAGAATGTGATCTATGGCAAGGAAACATATGTGGGGTGAGGTGTATGAGCCTCTGGTCGATGATCAATGGCCACACAACCCCCATTTTTGTCGAAAATAGCCATGAATGACCATTTACAATAATACCGAAGGCTAACACCTACGGATTTTTGACCAAGAAATGGTCTCCACCAGAAATCCAAGAATGTGATCTATGACAAGGAAACATATGTGGGGTGAGGTGTATGAGCCTCTGGTCGACGATCAATGGCCACACAACCCCCATTTTGCCGAAAATAGCCATGAGCGACCATTTTCAATAATACTAGAGGCTAACACGTACGGATTTTTGACCAAGAAATGGTCTCCACCAGAAATCCATGAATGTGATCTATGGCAAGGAAACATATGTGGGGTGAGGTGTATGAGCGTCTGGTTGATGATCAATGGCCACACAACCCCCATTTTTGTCGAAAATAGCCATGAACGAACATTTTCAATAATACCGAAGGCTAACACCTACGGATTTTTGACCAAGAAATGGTCTCCACCAGAAATCCAAGAATGTGATCTATGGCAAGGAAACATATGTGGGGTGAGGTGTATGAGCCTCT